>NW_007727351.1:320348-325548 GCF_000696425.1 Galeopterus variegatus
CTGGCATTTACAACAAATGGCTAATACTTTTATAACTGATTCTTATGACTTATAAATACCATACCAAAGTTACACAAAGTAATAATAATGAACATATAGCAACGTTTCCCCTTGAAAGTTCTAAGTTATAAAATAAAGCCACAAACAGTAAGCCAGAACTAATATATCTTTCCAAATGGAGCAGAATACATGGCTCAGAACCAAGCAAGTTAATTAGAACGTTGTATAGGACAGGGAATTCCCTGTATGGACACCAATCTACAGATCGTTTCTAATCCCCTGAAGAGTAAGCTGAGAGGTACTGGGGAGAGCAAACGCAGTACACTTCATGGAATAGAAACATCTAACCGTATACACAGTTCACCAGGACTTCTGTGCAGTGCAAAGTGCCATATTAAATTCAAAGAGAAAAACGTTTACTTGTGGTATACGTCAGGTTAGAATAAATATAAACATTAAACAGCACCCATACGAGGAAAAAACAAATAAAACAAAATATATATCTTCAAAAAATTTGGACATAGCGATTGTCATAGAGAGATGTGAACAATACTTGCCTCGTTAAATGTCCAAATTTAGCCAACATATGTAAGTTTCAAAATAATAGGTATTTATACAAAATACAGTCAGACTCTATCCAAACCATCCTTACAGTACGGCATTCCTCACATAAATCTATTCTATCTAGCCTATAATTTATCCAAAAAGTGGGAAGAACACTTCATGGAAGTTTATAAACTTGTTTTTGTTCCCTCTAAATTTGAATACAACAGAGAAATGATAAATAAACAAAAGGAAATTAATTTCTATGGCTATTCCCTTTCTGGAAGCTGGTAAAACATGAACAGGACACTGCGGCATCAGACACATAAAACACATGAGAGGGAGATGATATCTACACGTGCACCTTTAAATTCTCTTCTGAGGAAAAATTCTCATGGATTTAATCATAGAAGTTGTCAATCCCTGATATTTCCTCTTTTAGCAGTTTTGGTTCCAGATGTAAAGATGAACCAAAGTCAAAGGTTTTTCACTATTTCCTGCCTGAAGTATATTTGTAGATTATGCACCGAAAACAATAAACAGACATAAAGGAAGAACTTCCAACTGAACTATGCAAATGCTAACATGTTAAGTGGATTTTAAAGAACTAGACTGAACTGTAATGTAGTTCTGCAATTGTGGTGATAATATATTTTTAGATGATACTTTCACAAAACAAAACCTAGTAAGGGCAGTAAAATGATTTCACACCTAGAAGGCACTGGTACCCCCAGAAATAAGCCCAATCTAAACTGACACATTTTCTTCAATTGTTGTAGAATGTTTCTTCTTTAAATTTTCAATCCAGTGACGCAGCTTCACGGCTGGTCCCGCTTTCACCCCCATATAATTCATCATCACGTCAATCGTGAGTAGTAGCAGGGCATTCCCATCAACTTCCTACAGAGAGAAGGAAATTATACTAATTAATGCTTTCAAATTTCATCAGAAAGAGGTTACTTCTTTATATATAAGAACATATAAAACAAACAAGACAGCAGCTCATTCCAGATGTGTATTTTTGGAATATGAATCTTCTTTATGAAAACTATTAAAAATACAATTTGGACAGTGAAGCATCATTTGATAATTTATAAATTTACTTCGAATTTTAAGATCAAGAACTTTTAACCTAAAATCTTAAAAAAGTGAACTCTGTCAAACTACCTAATTTTAAAAACTGAGTGTTGAATAAAATACTAAATATCTCCAACAAAGAGGAAACGTATAAGTGGTAGAAATGAATTTCAGGCAGTCAAAGTTCTGAGCAGGGCTGGCAATGATAGTAAACCCACATCAATGCAAACTGGGAGTGTGCTATACACAGCTGTCCTTATGTTGAAACCCAATTAGTTGTCCGAGGCCAATTAGATACTAAAACGAGGTACTGATTTTCTCGCCATACAGAAAACGGTACATCGGACATGTGGCCAGTAACTTTATACGCCAGGACACACGGTCAAAATATTACTCGATAGTCACAAGGCATCCTCCTAAATGTTCTTGTTATGTTAATGGACCAACTTCTGCTGCTGAAGCACATTATTGGGTTTTCACAAATTCCAGTTTAAAAATAAAACTATACTTGAACACGTATCACTGTCTGAAAAGACCTGAAATCCCTTATGACACCACTTTTGTCCTGCAACTTCTATACGTTTCCGAGTAAGTACAACAAGAAATTTAAAGAAAAGAGAAATTAGAAAAATGTAGCCCGTGAGGTTTCTTTGTAAGCAGGAGGGTATCGGCATCACAAATGGTGAATAACCATATAAGATTAACAGAGCCAATGGAATCAGTTGCAGGATTCATTGGGTGTCATAACAAGAAGGCCAGCCTGTTACCGCTTGTGGTCACCCCCTCCTCCACATGACCCTGGGGCTGAGCCGGGAGCAGGTGTGTGTGTATGTGGGCGGGGGACCCTTGTGTCTGTCATCACAAAAGGGAGGTCCACCTGAGGGTGGCGAAGCTGAATCATCACCTCTTGGGAACTTGAGGCCATTTAGTATAGTATACACTAGGACAGCCATTGAAAGAACAGATCATTAACCTACCATTTAAGGATCTAACATTTCTCACATATGGAAAAATCAGGTGATAGGGAGCCCCCACCATTCACAGGACTCAGTATCCAACTGAAAGGCCTGCACAGAGGTCATTCAAAGGCATTACGGTAGGAAAACTGGAGAAAAANGAACAATACTTGCCTAGTTAAATGTCCAAATTTAGCCAACATATGTAAGTTTCAAAATAATTTCCCTTATGTTTTTTCCAGGAGTTTTAAAGTTTCAGGCCTTATATTTAGATCTCTAATCCATTTTGAGTTGATTTGGGTATATGGTGAGTGATACAGATCAAGTTTCATTCTTCTACAAATGGATATCCAGTTTTCCCAGCACCATTTATTGAACAGGCGGTCTTTTCCCCAGTGTATCTTCTTGGTGCCTTTGTCAAAGATCAGTTGGCCATAAATACGTGGGTTGATTTCTGAATTTTCTATTCTGTTCCATTGGTCCACATGTCTAGGTCAATTTCTTTCTTTTTTTTTTTTTTTTTTTAATAAGCATTCTAGTACCCTGGACAGCTCCCCAGATGGCTCTTTGTGGGCATACCTAATAGAAACATATCAATGTGACATCTGCCTGTAGCTCTGAGAAGACTTGAGTTTTTACCACTTCAGTATGCCAAGAGAAGCCCTATGTACCAACAGCATCTACTGGTAAAAATGCAGTCTGGAAAAAATAATCACATCATTCAATATTGATGAAAGAGAATATTATTTCTCTATAAGATATAATTGCATTTCAATGGGAATTAAACTGTTTAGCTTTTCAAAAAATACAAGATGGTAGAGGTTCCATAAAGTGGAACAGAAAACCAGAATTTAAGAAAAATCTAAGACAGAAAGTCAGCAGGATGATATGCAAAAGGAAGCTACCTAAAAAGAGAAAAGTTACACTGGAGACTGAAAAGAATGAAGATGCAAAATTGCATAGACTCAGATAAATAACATAGGTAGCAAGTATGCAAAATGCTTCCAGGTTTCAGAGGAAAATAACTGAAATTAAAACTGTTAAATTGAATTAGAAATTTAAAGGGGTAGTATAATAATGGATTCAGAGATTAAACTGTATATGATTTTTAAATTACAGAGAAATGTATCATCAAACTTGTTAATGAAATTAAAGATTACTAAAAAAACAATAATTATATACTTTAAAAAAACATAAAATGTCCACAGAAAAAACTATGGCTGTTGACTGCAGTAACTGTGCACCAGAAAAAGGGAAATTCCCGTACATTCTATTAGACACCGGCTCTGAGTTATCCCTAATGCTGGCACCAAGAATATCACTGAGTACCATCAGTTAGTCTGGGATTAGTACAGTCACGTGATAAACAGGCTTTGGTTTACATCTGTTTCCCAGGGGGACATGTGCTTTGCTACACTGATAAATTTCTAGGTATCTATAGTATAAGGCAAATTTTAATAATCCTTCTAAAGGTAAAGAAAAGAAGACTTACTTCACCTTGTGCCACTGTGCAAAAGAGGATACAATGTTTTGTGGGTCTTTCTGGATTTTTGAGGTAACCGTACACCACAGCTGGGAATGCCTTCAAATCCATTTACTGGGTAACACATAAGGCTGCAAGTTTTCAACGTGCCCTTCACAAAAGAATGTACTCTACATCTAGAACATACTCTATAATGCCACCTGGATCTTTTGAACCACCTAATGGTAGAAGAAGGGTCTGTGGCTGGCCAAGCTGCTATAGAGCTTCTGGTAAGTTCTGATAAAAAGACACGAGTGCATATTTTTAGATATTTGAATAAGTTTATGCTGTCTTATGTTGACAACTATTGTTCATCAGGGTTTTGTTTTAATTTGTTTTGTTTGTGTGTGTTGTTTTTTTTTGTTTTGTTTTTTCATTAAATTCTGTTTTATACAGACACGATGGTAAGAGTAGGGTTTTTTTGTGTGTGTTGTTGTTTTAGTGCAACAACCATTTATTTAGCTAATATTTTTTCTTCTGGACATGGCTTGTCCAGAAGTTCTTCGCCTAGTCTCAGGTAGGCCTAGTCTCAGGTAGACTCACTCATGCATCTGAAATCAGTTTTTAGCTAAGTAGATGTCATCGATTCTTGAAGTTGGCTACCTAGCTACCTATCAGATAGGGTCACTGGGCTTTGTGTCTTTTGTCTTCCAGGAGGTTAGCCAGGCTTCTTTACCTGGCAGGTGTTGCAGGGATCCCACAGCATTGAGAGAGTAAAATCCAGTGCCCAAGCGATTTTTTATCTTGACTTGTGTCACCTTTACTACTGTCTTATTAGCCAAAGAAAACAGAATGTTCAGCTCAGGTTCAAGGGGAAATAAAGGCTTTACCTTTTGATGGGAGGAGCTACAAAGTCACATTACAGGGTTTGGAAACAGAGAAAGGAAGCCTATACTAATTGCATACATGATGAGAGTTTTATAACAGCCTTTCTGTTAACTATCTTCGGCATGATATAAAAATTCTGTAAGTCAGTGAAAAATCAATAACTGCTTACAATTTATACTACTCTGATATTTTTTAGTACCTGCATAAACATCATATCATGTGTGCCTCATAATAACCCCAGGCAGTATGTTATCATATTTATTTATTTCACGGG
>NW_007727351.1:325570-327188 GCF_000696425.1 Galeopterus variegatus
ATGCATCTGAAATCAGTTTTTAGCTAAGTAGATGTCATCGATTCTTGAAGTTGGCTACCTAGCTACCTATCAGATAGGGTCACTGGGCTTTGTGTATTTTGTCTTCCAGGAGGTTAGCCAGGCTTCTTTACCTGGCAGGTGTTGTAGGGATCCCACAGCATTGAGAGAGTAAAATCCAGTGCCCAAGCGATTTTTTATCTTGACTTGTGTCACCTTTACTACTGTCTTATTAGCCAAAGAAAACAGAATGTTCAGCTCAGATTCAAGGGGAAATAAAGGCTTTACCTTTTGATGGGAGGAGCTACAAAGTCACATTACAGGGTTTGGAAACAGGGAAAGGAAGCCTATACTAATTGCATACATGGTGAGAGTTTTATAACAGCCTTTCTGTTAACTATCTTCGGCATGATATAAAAATTCTGTAAGTCAGTGAAAAATCAATAACCGCTTACAATTTATACTACTCTGATATGTTTTAGTACCTGCATAAACATCTTATCATGTGTGCCTCATAATAACCCCAGGCAGTATGTTATCATATTTATTTATTTCACGGGTGGGCAAACTAAGATTCAGAGAAGCTGATGTGTCCAAGACCACAGAGGTAGTTGGTAGTGGGGTGAGTCAATGTCCTGGAGACAGCTGTATGGCACATAAATCAGGCATTACCCAGTAGAACTTCCCATAGATACTTCAGGTTCTCATAATGCTGTTTCTGATAATATCAATCCAGGTAATTTCAAACTCCACTTATTTTGCAAATTACTACAAGGTTTTTAAAGGTGAGGGATCCAGATAATGTTAATATATTTAATTTCCCACTTGAAACCTAAAATATTGGCACCGCTGGTGATTTTTATATGAAGTGCTGGGGAGAATAAAAGGGGTTAAATTAATTAACAGAACATGCGTTCTGGTTATTGCTTATGGAGCTATTCAGAAAAAAAATAATTTAAAAAAAAAGCCTTCTTCCCATCCCCACTGGCCCTTCTTCACATCCCCACTGGCAGCCTCTCAATTAGTTGGAATTTTCTTCCTGATGGTGTGACCGATGCCTTCATTCACATAGGATCCATATCCTTAGTGGATCTTTCTTTGCTGGATTGCCACATTTCCTATTGACTGGTATTTTGGGACATGAGATATCTGAGAGACAGCCAAGGGCATTCCTTGGATTCTACACGTTGTCTTTCTTGACAGTATGTGTTCTTGACAATGGTGTTTTATTAACAGAATTTCCCCCTTGGTAATCTGAATCAATCACTCCAGCAAGTACAGGGACCCTCTTTTCTTCATGGGTACATCAAAAGGAGACAAAAATGCTTAGGAGGGAGCTTCAGATTCAGATTTAATACAATTTTTCTGTAAATCTTGGTTAAAATAGTCATCCCTTGGGGACTAGCCATGTAAACCCAGCACACACAAGTTTGCATGCATGGGAATCAAAACTATTAGGAATAATAAAGATAGACTCCTCCTCCTTTACTCCTTTGTCTTTGACTCATGCATTCTGGTAATGGGGGAGAGCACATGGTGTAATGATGGACAATAGCAGTTGGCTGTGCCCCATTGTCAAATTAACCCTTTATTGCCTACTCTGTGATGGAAACGCTGGCTT
>NW_007727351.1:328446-329425 GCF_000696425.1 Galeopterus variegatus
TGGAAGGAACTGTCCACAGAAAGGGACTTGCCACAGAAGTCACTGGGAAGGCACTTTCCTGGGTCCAGGGAAAGCTGCCCATGGGGAGACACTGCACTAGTGGAACTTGCTGGAAAGCTGTCCTCTGTGGTGCCAGGGAAGCCCCAAGCCTTAGAATTCACAGGAAAGATGCTCCTGCAGTGGCACACTGGGAAGACACCACTGGCATGTGGATAAAGCTTCCCATGAGAATTTAGAGCTTTTGGCTGCCATGTGTTGAAAGAGCCCAGGAAGGGGGCTTTCTGGAACCAGGAATTGAAACCCCATTAACTAGAGGGCCCCTCTAGAGCTGTCTACTGAGAAAGCTTAGCATCGTGCCAACTTACAAATCAAACATATTTATAGGGTGCATCTCCATTCTCATAGAACAGGGAGTAAGCATTTATCCTTTGCAATTGACATACTGTTGAACTTTCTCACTAGAGGGTGCTAAAGGGACAATGCAAGAGGAAGGATCTTATACATCTACACCTAGTTCCAGTTGGTAGTATGCAGCAACCAGCACAGCATGCCACACCTTCTCATGGGTGACTTCCCCTAGAACCCTAAGTTGTGGCTTTCCACCATCCCTGAAAGCAGCTTCTGGATGAATTATGTGGTAAAGCACTTCCTTATATAGGGTTTTTCCTTGTACTCTAGAAGGCATATTTCCATTGAATTCTACCAGTTGGGTGCCTCCTGTGGGCAGTTTTACAGCACCCCAGAAAGTAGCTTCCTGGTGAGTGTGTCATGGCCTGACATCTCCCGATGGATGGCTTTCTCTGGAATCTCAAAAGACAGTTCCCCAGTGATTTCAGCTAGTGCCACAATGGGCTTTCTTAATCTAGGATGACTTGCCTAACGCTACCGCTGAGTACCTAATCTGCCAAAAGAAGAGCTCAGGAAAGTGCCTTCCCAGTGACTTCTGTGGCAAGTCCCTTTCTGTGGACAGTTCCTTCCA
>NW_007727351.1:331000-332487 GCF_000696425.1 Galeopterus variegatus
GGGGAAATTTGAAGGTGTGGTTACCCTACATATCAGGTACTTAGCATTCGTCTCTGCTAAAGGCATTATCAGTGCTTGATAGCAGCAGTGTCCTGTTCAGCTTGGTGAAGGATGTCCAAGTTATACAGCCCACACAGTCATCCTTCCTGATGCTGTAGATCCTGTGTGCATAGGCCCATAGAGCAAGTGCCAGAGTGGCCAAGGAAAGTGCTGACTGAAATCCAGAGGTGTTTGTTAACTTTGTCGACTTGATTATTGAGAGCTTTCCCCATAGAGTATGCCCTCTGCCACTCATTTGGTGTTTCCATAAGCACTTTTATTCACCAGGTCCTTTTGAAGAAGTCTCTCCACATATCTTTCCTTTATATGTCATCTAACTTTGAGTAGTTAATTTTTTCCCAAGCCCCAGAACAGCCAATCAACCCTTTTGTAATCACTATAGACTATGTCTTTTTCCATCGCAAAGTGAACATAACAAAAATGCTACCCAGATTCCTGCCACTGAGATCACTTCCCTTCCTGTGTGTCCACAGGCTGCCTCTGCATGGGGCTGTCCTGCAGTAGCCACTCACCTCCAATGACAGAGCACACGGTGCACCTGCATCTCTGAGAGACCCTCCATTCCTCCCAATCATGGTGACCAGCATTGAGANGGTGCACCTGCATCTCTGAGAGACCCTCCATTCCTCCCAATCATGGTGACCAGCATTGAGAGCTGAACACAAAGCTGACGGTGGGAGCTGAGGAGAAGGGGTGAGGTGCAGCAGAAAGCACCTTTGCAGCGGGAACCACCTTCTCAGGAACGTTACCTGTGCCTCCTGCATCAGCTTTGGCCTGGTCTCACAGATCATGTCCATTTAACCAAAAGGCTGATTTTATGATTTTCTGGTTCAAGTAACACTCAGCTGACAACAATACATTTGCAATTTCAGAGTCACTTGTCCCATGACCGGGAATTAATATTTATCAGGGTCCAGTAAACCAGAAGGTACTGTTCAAAAGGAGAATTACTGTCTCAAAAGAAGTCATGGCTTTACTCTAAAACCTTACAGGTCTCTGCTGAGATTTACCAATGAGGACTTTCCAGAGGCTTCATATAACACCTCCGTCTTCCCTAGATACTTCCAGTAATGGTAGTTTTTCTGGAACATAAGGCCGAAGTAGTGGAAAAGTTTGCACCATGCATGGATCTGCTGAGAGCCCTTTCTGGCTATAGGCCACCGCTAAAACTTATAATCTTATGGATTACTTGATAAATGTCTCAGATAATCATGTCCAATTGCAGTACACATTACCATCAAAATCCAAAAAGGTTTACCAAGCATTGTGTCTCTTTCTTGGTTGTAGGATGCAAACTGGGGGAGGTTGTATATCTCTTTAAAGGAATATTCTTTTGTGCTTTCAGAACATTACCCATGTGGCAGAACATTGGACCTCTGTGGGTTTCATCCCCAATCCTTTGACACCAACACATCTCGCCGAATCAC
>NW_007727351.1:332997-343417 GCF_000696425.1 Galeopterus variegatus
CATTGGACCTCTGTGGGTTTCATCCCCAATCCTTTGACACCAACACATCTCGCCGAATCACGTAGGGTGCTTGTTACTACCTGCTCAGCAGAGGCATTTAAAATAATATCATCCATTGAGAGGACCAGTGTGATCTTCTGTGAACTATCAGATTGAAAGTCTTACAGCACAGTCCTTGGAAACAAATCTAAGATAGAAAATCACACACAGAATGTTCATTAAGGAGAGTTCTCAGGATGCCCAACTGTAAGGAATGAGAAGAGAGGATATGGCAGAGGAATAAGCTGACGGGGAGTGTAATTGCCACCAAGGTCTCAGCCAATCCTATGGAGAGCTCTGGATTGGGGATGACCTTTCAGTTGGGACCTTTGTATCCCTCCCTCAGTCAGTCACTGGTCTTAGCCACCTCCTGGAAGGGGCATCACCTAAGGGTGGGGCAGTTCTCTGTTGCTGAGCAGCAGGCACAGAGAGGGGCATGTCTGTGAGTCTTCAGCAACCAATATTCCTAGCTGCTCTGGGGTGGGCATATTAGCTCTAAAGAAAGAATATGAATGGAGCAGCACTTCATCCACTGCAAGGAGAATGCTGGGGAATTGCATTTTTAGATAATATTGTTAAAATATACTGATGTTGGAATAATAACTGCTATAAAAATACACATATATATACATGAAATGTAATATGAAGGGTGTTAATATGAAGAAAACATAACCAATCATAAAGTTAAATTTCATGTATGTGGCTTGTCAATTTTTGCATCTATTTCCAAGCATATTATTCCATTCAAATATTGTACCAGTACTGCATTACTGTTAAATCCCTATAAGTGAGATAAAAAATATGATTACATAAAAAAGTGAAGTAGCTTTATTTGAAGGTTAATGAAATGACAAGGAGAGCCTATATGGATTGCTAATTTAATTATATCTGGATTTGTGTTATCATGGGGTTCCACTAGATCAACAAAAGCTTGCGTTTATTAAGCACTCGTAGTGAGATAAAAAATATGATTACATAAAAAAGTGAAGTAGCTTTATTTGAAGGTTAATGAAAGGACAAGGAGAGCCTATATGGATTGCTAATTTAATTATATCTGGATTTGTGTTATCACGGGGTTCCACTAGATCAACAAAAGCTTGCGTTTATTAAGCACTCGTTTTGGGGCAGGCCTGTGTCAGGGCTTTTCATGAATTATCTTATTTAATTCTCTTTTTAGATATATCAGCCTCATTTTACACCAGAGAAGCCTGATTCAAGGAAAGATTAATTAACATGTCCAAGGTCAAAAATCTTGAAAATAGAGATATAGATTTTATCCCAGGAATTCTTATACAGACATCGTGATTGAAATCTCTAATTTGTCCAAAATAAATAAGACAAATTTGTGTCTTAAAAATAAAAGGAAAACATAATTTCCTACCCTAAAGTAAATAAATGGAATGTCTATAACAGGTGGTGTTATCGATGGGGAGGCTCTCTGAGAGTATTAAGTGTTTGGCACGAGGAACATCAGCATGCAAAGCCACATCTTTCTGTCAGTGGCAAGAACCAGGCGCTGTTGACAAAGTCTCCTTAGCAGAACCCCAGATGATTGACACTCTCCTGGTGCATCTGCAATTGGCTAATTTGCTGTATAAATTCTGCCACAAAGTCAGGAAATCATCTTCAAGAATGAGTTAGAAGACCTTTTCCAAAGTTTTGCAGAACTGGCCAGATGGCAGTGTTTTTCGGGCATCCGTTTGCTCATTTGTGTTCCAAGAATATCAGGCTTACAAAAATATGTCTATTGTTCAACGTATGTCTTATTCCTCCCACCGTATGCTTCAGTAATTACTTTCTAACCCTGTTTATCAGTACAGGATCCGTAAGTTTATGGTGCTCTGGAAAAAGTCTAAACTTGGATGCAGAAAAGTGTGTGAAGCAACACCTTGTAGGATTGTTGTACAATGATATTAAGTAAACATGTGAGTGATGGGAGCCCTTCCAACAGCTTGAGGTGTAAAAAGTCACTTCCTTTTTTAGCCTTTGAGCACCCAGAGCCCAGAAAATCCCATATTCAGTTCTTATCCGAAAATCTCAAGGTCACTGCCAATCTAAGCAAACCAGTCCCACTCCCAAATCCCACATGGAGAGAGAAGTAGAAGTAACTTAATTACTCCACAAGGAAGTTTCATCCTCCAGCTCTGTAGCTTTCATTGCTGACCAAGGGGTTGGCTTGTGTAATTTGTTCTTGTCCACTGATTCTTGGATTCTGTTATGGGTTGCATCGCATCCCCCAAAAAGATACATTGAAGTCCAATAAAGAGACATTGATTTTATTTGGGAATGGGGTCTTTGAAGATGTGATCAAGTTAAGATAAGGTCATACTGAATTAGGGTGAGCCCTAATCCAATATGATGGGTATTCTTATAAGAACAGAAGAGAAGACACAGAGGTGCAGAGGGGAGAACATCATGTGATGGTGAAGGCAGAGACTAAAGTGATCATCCGCAAGCCAAGGAACACCAGAAGCTGAGGCAAAAGCATGGACTAGATCCTCCCCTGGAGCCTTCAGAGGGCACACACCCAGCCACACCTTGATTTCAGACTACTGGCCTCCACAACTGTGAGAGAATCAATTCTGTTGTTTTAAGCCACCCAGTTTGTGGTACTTTGTTAAGGGAGCCCTGGGAATTAATACAGACACCTTACTTCTCTGATTCAGCACAGACTAGGGTGTTTTTTGTTTTGTTTTGTTTTTCTGGAGAAGATTATCCCACTCTCTCCAGTACCAGACAGGGCCCTGCCCTGCATCCTCAAGCTGTTGAGCAATTTAGTTTACACTCACGTTCTACCTTCACCCCCCAAAAAAGCCCTTACTCTGCCAGATAGAAGCTGGGTTAATGTGGGGGTACAGTGGAGAAAAGGATTTCCTACCATGATGAGTTGCTTGCTACATGCTGGGTCAGAACAGCCTCCGTCTACAACCTTACGACAGGGTGGTTGCAGTCTCAAGCTTCATGTGCATACAGTAACTGAGAGTGGGTGATAAGCATGCTGATTCCCAGGTCTCACCCCGGACCTCCTGATTTCCAGCTTTTGGTGATAGACCTCCTAAGAACCACAGAACTCCACAGGTGATTCCCATGCATAGCGTCCATGGTTCACACTTGGAATAACAATCTACTCGGCTTTGTTGATGAGCTAAACTTGCTTGTCCAGTTTCTCACCCAATCCACCTCCTGTTAGCAGACCGCCTCCAGGCCTCTGCAGCAGTGCCTTCTGCATTATGGGATGCTTGCCTTAGTCCCCAAGGTGAGCCTGAAGAGAAAGCACATGGCAGCATGTGCACAGGTGTTTGTCCATTTTTATGGAGGGGGCACGCACTGCTCCAGTCCAGGGGGAGGGCTGCACAGAGGTGAAGGTAGTATGTCTTCTATTTTAAAAACTGGGTAATTTGAATTTACAGCACAATGGTGCATGCTCAATATATTTATTTATTAGCTAGACTGTATGTTTTTACTATTTGAAAGTAAGAATCTTGGTTTCTGGTCTTCACCACATGTCCAGTGTGTGGCAAGGTATATCACTCTGCAAAGGGGCTGAGACCATGGCCCAGGGAACCTACACCTGGTGAGCTATGGGATGCAGAACACTCACATAAATAACCATGTCCATTAGATTTCTTCATAAGTGAATTTGGGCTAATCATTATAACCAGCTGATTTCCTCTATGGCTGGGAATGAGTATTTAAACATCGTTGTCCAATCTTTGGGCATTGGTAATAGTTCTAGGCTTCACCTCTTGATGGGAAGAGCTGAAAAGTATTATGGCTGTTTCTGCAATATATCACACCTTCCAAAATATTATAAACAGTAGTTTTAAACACCCATGAACATAAATAACTATTATGCAAAAACAACATACACCGTTAAAAAGCACAAAAAGGTTTGAGGATAGGGCACATTTCAGTAATAAAGGGGAGAAACAGAAAATCTTGATATGTGTGGTCATGTTTGAACTGCTTCGTGAAGGATGACTAATTGAACAGAAGATATTTGATATTCCAGTAGAGGGAATGGGTGAAAGCACATGTGGGGGAGCTGAGGGAGTGACGGAGCATTAGCTGTGGTGCAATCATGGCACGGAAGAGAGAAGAGAGAGGGAGGGTAGGAAGAGGAGATGGAAAACCAATTTACAAAGAAACTTCAAAGCCCTCCAAGAAGTTTAGCTTTTATTTGGAAGGTAATGCTGAGCCCAGGAGGGAGATGAGGTGCAATCAGTCCAGCATTTAGAAGGCATTGGGGGGGAAATGAATTAGAAAGAGTGCAAGTGACAAGGAAGCTTTGAACTGGTCAACAGGCAAGAAAGAGAGACCGAACCAGTGTTGTATGGTGGGGCAAGAGAGAGGGAAGACAGATATTTGTGAAAAGATCAGCAGGATGAATTCTCAGCAGTTGGTTTATATAAACTCCTTGGCATCTGTCACTTCTAGTCCAAGCAGCAGAACTGAAGGCTATGAAAAGTAGATGAAGACTATGTTGATGATGCAAGTTAATAATAATATTTGGGGCCGGCCCGGTGGCACATGCTACAGTGCGCCACTTGGGAGCGCGGCGGTGCTCCCGCCGAGGGTTCGGATCCCACATACAGACTGGCCGCTCACTGGCTGAGCAAGGTGCGGGCGCAACACCGAGTGTTGTGATCCCGTTGCCGGTCCCGGTCCAGTACGGGCGCGACACTGAGGGTTGCGATCCGTTGCCGGTCACGAAAAAAGACAAAAAGGAAAAATAATAATAATAATAATAATAATAATATTTTAACGGTACACTTAAATGAGAACTCTGGGGTTGGAGAACCAATCAGGAGTAAGTTTGGGTAGAGATTCTGCACTGAGCCTTGTTCTGTGGTTGGTTTTCAGTGATGTCCTGATGATGGAAAATGGGAATGATACTGGAACATATAATTATAGAGCTTCAGTAACACATCAGGCATTTGGAATATGTCCTATAGGANTGGAACATATAATTATAGAGCTTCAGTAACACATCAGGCATTTGGAATATGTCCTATAGGAAAGAGCTCCTGATACATCAGGGAATAAATAAACATAAAACTTGGAGCTCTTCTAGTAGGTATTTGTAAGTGCCGGTCCTTCCTCAGAACTTGGACCCAGTAGCCTAACACATAGGCGTAAGTGCTAGGATAGAGAAATGAGCATATCCCCTTTAATATCAGGAAGAAGGATTTGGGACATTATTCTATAAAGTTATAACTTGCTTTTTGTAACTCTTGAGTGCTTATCCTGTTCAAAGCACAGCGTAACAACTTTCCATGCACTATTTCATGTAGTAGGCATGTCTCCATCCTTGCGAAAGCGGGGAGTGGGAGAAGAGCTAAGACTGGGCCTGGCCCCACAGGTGCTTCATCGATGCTGGGCGACTAGATCACCTGCCACAGCAGGGTGTGCACTTCTGAGCTTGTCAACCAAGAAATCTTAGTTTTATTCTTTCAGTAAACTATCATTGATATGCCAGCCAGGTAAGCCATTTAGGATATTAATAACTATATAATTATACTGTCAGCAATAGAAGCCATGAAAGCAAAGTCATCAAAAAGGGATTTTTGCATTAATTGATATCAGACTGACTGCTGACTCAGACAGGGACTGGGTGAGATTAATGAACACGAACTCTGGTCCACAGCTTTACAGCTTCAAAGAAAAGACTCAACAGTTCTCTAAGAGTTTATCTCACGCTGCAGAATGACCCATATTTACCAAACTAAGGAAACTAAATTGGGTACCAAATTATTTGTTTTCTTGGGGAGACCTAGCCGCCAAAATAATCAGTTTATTTTTGTATGCTGGGAAAATCCATTCAAGAGACCAAATTATGAAAAATTACATGATGAGATCTGATCTAATGTGGATAAAGCATCAGTAATACCTTGGGTGCCTTATGTTGTATTTACATTATCACATTTCATTCAGATAAAGATTCTATGAGATAAAGTACCTGAATCTTATTGGCCTTATGTTGTATTTACGTTATCACATTTCATTCAGATAAAGATTCTATGAGATAAAGTACCTGAATCTTATGAAGTCTCTTTACGTTTCCCAAAGCTGGTGTATGCCAGAACCAGAAGTGGAACCCACCTCTGCCTGGGCTCAAAAGCCATGATATTCGCACTATGCTCCACTTCTGAAAATTTAAACTCTTCCTGGAATTAATTAAGATGCTGCACATTATTGAAGGATATCTTTCATTCTTTAAGGGTGAAGGGCAGAAATTCACCGTAACTCAGAAGATGGAGTGAAGTCAGCCTGCTGTGGTTCTAATCTGGCTCTGTGCCCTGCATGGTTGATATTGCACAAATTAGTTAAACTTTCTGAGCAGTAGTGCCTTCACTATAAAAATGGGGAAAATTATAGTAAAGTACCTGGTGTGTAGAAAGTGCTCATAAATGTCAATTACTGTTTACTTTTATATATAGATTAATTTTCCATTCTTTTTGCAGGTATATTTATGAAAGCCAACTTTGGTCATGTCAAATGAAATAACTCTTCCTTTGGGTAGGCACTTATACATCCTTGCTTTTTTCTGCTTGCATTCTTTTTCAAGATTTTACATACAATTTAATTTCCCTTCTGTATCCTTCTTCTAGACAGGAGGATTATGACACAAATCCATAGTTTGAATTTCAATTTCTGGGGTTTAGTTCTAATTCAGGTCACCTTCATTGGTGGATGTTTCCCATTTCTTCTCAGCAGCCAAATAGTCTAATCATCTTCCAGGACAGTCCAGCTATGATTGTTACTGGTTACAACACAGAAGTTATTTAACAGGTTTCTAAATGGTGCGGGCATTATTGTACACAGAAACTACATGGGAAGTGAGAAGTATAAGGACTTTATGTTCCTCCTTTGGAAGATTGAGACACTCATACCCGTATAGAAATGGCAGGTCAGTTACCACCAACTTGCTCTGAGTCAGCATTTAACAGATTTCAAAGCATTTCCACACATGTGATCTAATTCCACCTGCAGAACAAACTTATGAGACAAGACATGAAGGCATTGTCAACACCATCTCAGAGGAAAAGTCCTGTATCTTTCTTGCTAACACCCTCAACAGCTCCCCATTATCTACAGGATAAAATTCATTCTTCAAACTGGCCCTATGAATTGGCCTCTGCCTACCTCCCCAGTTTCATCCCTCATAACTTTCTGCCTCATACTTTAGGTCCAACCACAGGGAATTACTAATAGAGCCCCTTCCATCGAGAGCAGAATTAGTTTCCACTGAAGCACTTTGCTGTTGGTACAGAGTGGGTCATTGCCGGGTAGGTTACCTACAAATCAAACGTAAGTATATGAGTTAGTGAGGTGAGTGTGGATGTAACCACATAAGGTTTCATTTGGAAGAAAAATGGTCTATGCAAAAAAATAAGTTGGGAAACTACTGGCTTCAACTATCTCAAAGATTATTCTCAGTTATCAGTCTGCAGGGCATGATACACTCCAGGACAGTATATTTAAATCTCTATTTAAAGGCTGAAACCCAGCAGGCACGAGATAAATAGTGGTGGATTCTAAATTTGTTTCTAGGTCCCCGTTGGCTCAATTAGAACTTTATCTAACCCCTATGCCATTACCTGTGGTGTTCTTGGCAAAAGAGAGCATTTTCCTCTCCAAAAGAAGACATTGCAAGCCAATAGGAGAAAGGGTGTAACCGTGGGGGTGAAAAGGAAGAAGAGAGAGCACAGGTTGTGCAGGTTGACCCAGATGGCAGAAAAAAAGATAAGGTGGTTGTCTCAGCAAGAGTTGGTGCAGGGGTGCGGTAAGGATGGACCACATCCAAGATCATGGGCCTCGCATCACATTTGGGACTCTAGCCTGGGCATGGCTATAAATAACATCCATGTCTCAGGCAAGTTGTTTACCTGTTAAGTGTTTCTAAGTTTCTCCTTTCAAAAAGACATGAAAAATTTTATAAAGCATATTGCCTACATACCCATCATCCAAGGTTATTGTTCATCTGGTCAATCCTGCTATCCTTCTAATTAATCATTTTCCAAATAATGAACAAGAAAGATTTATTATTACTCTCCATTTTCATTTATTTTTATAAAGGAGAGAGAAATTGACCCAAATCATATGTGATTATAAAATTTCAAATACTCATTTACTCTAATAGCTGGAACTAGGAAACCTTAGAAATCATATAGACCAGATACTCATTTCACACAAAAGGAATCTAAGCATCAGAGAGTTTAAACAAGTGATCAAAAATGCAACAATACTAACCTGGAGAGCCAAGGATAGAATCTGTGATTCCTGATTCTCGGACCAGAGCACTTCACCTTATCTTACATTGCCTTGAATTCACTTTGTTGACCAGAGGAACCTGTAACATTTTAGCTTCTAGCTTGACACCCCCGGTTGCTTCCTAATTCAGGATTCTCTAGGGTCCTCCAGAGACTCCAGCCTGGATGTGGTTAAGTGTGGGAGTCTGTTAAAGAAAGTCAAGTGTAGTTAAAGCTTGAAATACGTGTGTCGGTACACACTGGGTTAGAAAGAAACAATGTCCTACCCAGAATAAACAGTTTGCATTAAACTCCCAAAAGGAAGACACTTCGTGAAAATTCAGATACTTTGGTGTGAGGAGAGTATAGAGCAGAAGGAAAGAGTGATGAGACTGACACATTCCTAAATGACCTGTTTTAGTCAAAATGTACTTAAATTGCCCCTAAGGTTTCTTTACACGATCACATTTGCCAAGTGTAAGGTGACCCTAAAAATACTGTGTGTCATTTTTAATTTCTGGGAACACTAAACAAGTGAGCTTAATCAAAGTTCATAATATTAAGATCTGTGAATTGTTATTGTTTAAAATGTACAATATATCACTCTCCATAGACATGTAGTTACAAAACTTAAAGTGATCCTTTATAATTGCTAATCTTTATAAGAATACATTTTTGAGTTAGAACAAATATAAAACATCTGATGGAACTGGAAGAACACCAGATGACAATTAACAAAGAAACCACTGTGAACTCAGCAAGTAATCTTGGAAAATTGCATCTGACTTTTTACTCTTGCTCCCACACAGATTCTGACTATACATGGTGAAGCCCAACATAATTATTTCTATAAATAACTTAGGCTCCCTTTTATACTGTCCGTGACAGACCCAGTGAGATTAATTAAATTTCAAGCAGGTAAGCATCTAATAAGGGCAATTACTGTTTCATGGGGTCACATCTGATTACAAGAGTATTTCAGAGTTCTTGCAAAATGCCATATCCTTAAAAGGCATATCAAGGCATAACTTGAAATTGTAGAATAAAAATGTCATGATGTATACATTTATACACATGCACCTATATGCAAACCTATCGATAATTTTACAGATATATACATACATATTGAAAATTATAGAACATATCAATTTTGGGTAAGACACTGTTTTCTTTTGCTATTGTTTTCAGGTTTCCTCAATTTATTTCTGTTTTATCATATTGAAAAGCTTGATCAGTCTCCAAACAGATACAGTCAGTCATGTTCTATTTTTCCTGTATGTGCAATGTAATCTATTTAAAATGTATGAAATACTATGCATCTCATACTACTGCCCTCTCTGTATCCTCTTATGTTGTATGCTCCTGTTTAGATCTTCATGATGGGTTTGATTCTCGCTTTTGTCCCAGCTGGTCACACTGCTTGTCTGTGTTCTGTCCCTGCCCTGCTTCTGTTCCTCTTGCTGTCAGAGCTTCCCACTCTTGCGGCTCATCTTCCTACTCTTGTGGCTCATCTTCCTTCCAGAAAACCCCAGAGGTTTAAGAATCACTTTGGATTTGAACTGATGCTCTGTCAGGGTGCGTCCCTTTAGAGATCTTGAACTGTGGTGAACATATTCTGTGTGTGAGATGGCCCTGATTCATGGGTCTCCAGGGTGCACTGGGGCTGTCCTAGGGCAGTCCTAGTTAAAAGCATCCCAGACTCCCCTCTCCTCAAAGTCTACCTGCTCATCCTATCACCATGTTTGTCTTACATTAATTACAAGGATCCATAGTCCTCAAGAAAATGGGATGACCCAAAATTATCTAGCTGGGCTCCACAGATTCACAGGCGCCCTAGGGAGAAGAAGCCAATCAGCAGAGGACAATGTGAGAGGAACATAAAAGTTGCAGCCCATGGTCTCCCTTGGGTTCCAAAGAAGACAAGTTGCCTTGGGGAAAAAGAGGCTGGAGCCAAATCACCCCTAATGCTCCCCCAGATAGATGGCGGCTTGGCGTGAGGATGGGGCTGAAAGAGCCAGGGCTGGGGCAGGGTCAAGTCCATATAGGCCAGGGTGGGAGTTGGGGCCAGCGTGGGCTGGTGGAGAGTACACTTGGTTTTTCTTGGTCATCCAGAGACCACAGTAGGCGGG
>NW_007727351.1:343941-345116 GCF_000696425.1 Galeopterus variegatus
CGTGGGCTGGTGGAGAGTACACTTGGTTTTTCTTGGTCATCCAGAGACCACAGTAGGCGGGTGACTATCCCAAGCAAGGTCAGAACACCCAGGGGGTGGGGCCAAGACCCCAGAGGGCCAGCCAGCCAACAGAGGGGACAGATTGAAAGACACCAGGACTATTCCCTGGACCTGTGTCCTGCTCCCACTTGCCAGGCTGGCTTGGGATCGGTTTCGGACCAGGCCATCTCCTGTGCTTTGACTTCACCCCTCTTTCAACCCAAAAGTCTGCCACTGAGCCATGGTGCCTGTCCCAACATGTGCCAGTGGAGCAGATCACTTGTTATTTTCCACTCTGAAGTTGGGAGAGTGAGAGAGAAGGAGACAGACAGAGAGACAGAGAGAGAGAGAGAGGAAGGGGGAAGGCAAGCGTGGTGGAAGTGCACTGGGGGCCCCTACTGGACTGCTGGCCGGCTGTTGCCTGACCGAGATGATGAGCTTCCAGAGCTTGGCCCAGGCGGTGAGAGGAATGTTGTGGACTGTAAGCCCAACAGCATTAGAGTCCATTTGGATTCGAGCTGATGCTCTTGCACGAGATGTGTCTTTGTGGATCTTGGGATTGGGTAAATACAGATTTGCTTGGAAGATGACTCTGATTCAGGGTTGCTGAGAGTGTACTGGGGCCATCGTAGGGTAGTGCTAGTTAAAAATGTCTCTGGTCCACCCACCATCCTTGTTCTCCACCAGCTCATCTTACAACCATGTTTGTCTTATGTCACAGGGATTAGAGGTCCTCAGGATGGGGAATTGACCTTAGATTGTCCTGCTGAGCTCCATACATTCACAGGAGTCCCAGGGAGGTGAGCCCAAGTAGCAGAGAGAGCAGAGTGAGAGATATGTGAAAGCTGCAGCCCATGGTCTCCTGTTGGGCCCTGCAGAGGCATGTTGCCCGGTGGGGAAGGAAGTTGGATCTCCTAAAGCCCCCAGGAGGAAACACATCCAAGCCTTCCTGGATGCTCTGTGTCATGACAATAAAATCCAGAGAGTTCTAAGGTTTTTGTCTTTGCATTTCAAGCTACAGGGAAATGTGCTTCTGGGGCTGCACTGCTGGAAAAATGTAAAAAACACACAAAGGAATACAGAAAAATGTATAATTCAATCAATCAATTGATTAATGGACCACAACTTTCTTCTCT
>NW_007727351.1:345729-352472 GCF_000696425.1 Galeopterus variegatus
TGCTGAGCTCCATACATTCACAGGAGTCCCAGGGAGGTGAGCCCAAGTAGCAGAGAGAGCAAAGTGAGAGATATGTGAAAGCTGCAGCCCATGGTCTCCTGTTGGGCCCTGCAGAGGCACGTTGCCCTGTGGGGAAGGAAGTTGGATCTCCTAAAGCCTCCAGGAAGAAACACATCCAAGCCTGCCTGGATGCTCTTTGTCATGACAATAAAATCCGGAGAGTTCTAAGGTTTTTGTCTTTGCATTTCAAGCTACAGAGAAGTGTGCTTCTGGGGCTGCACTGCTGGAAAAATGTAAAAAACACACAAAGAAATACAGAAAAATGTATAATTCAATCAATCAATTGATTAATGGACCACAACTTTCTTCTCTCAGATCCTGTGATTCCTTCTGCTGTCAGCAGGAAATAATCACATTATTGTTGAAAGTTTAATGTGCCTGTTGCCTGTCAATGATGGTAGCTGCAAGCTAGAAGGTGACCAAGAAGGCACTCACCACTGGCACCCACAAGCCAGCGGTAGTGCAGGCACCGGATGAAGTCTAACTAAATCAGTGTGTGGTTCTTTCTAGGGTTTGCAGTAATGAACAAATTCCATGGATTGCTTTATTTAGCTGCTTGATGTTTTAGGACCACACTGCAGATGAGCCACTTTTTGCCTAGAGTTAGGACCCATGGGTTCACTGAGATTATAAGTGGGTGCTCTGTTAGTCTCACTATGTTTGGGTCACAGATTATTGATGGCTTATCAAACTGAACCATTACTTTCACACGTCATTCACTCCAGCAGGAATATTAGTTTGTTTAGCCACGCTGACATTAGATATGCTCCATAGATATACTTCGTCCATTCCTTAATGGATGCCTGGGGGTATAAAAGGTTCATCTCTATTGCCATATCCTATTCTGACCAGGATTCAGGGTAAATATTGAGGAGGAAAACCTTACGATTTTAAGAATTCTTTACTGTGGATGAGCGGAGGCTACAATATAGCAAGTGCTCATCAGCTCCAATGGTTATTGTTTGCCAGAGCAGGCAGCTACACTTTTTTGGAGGTTTGTTAGGGTCTTCTTCCCTCTGTTCTCATATTCTTAAACATATTCTGGGTCTGCTCCAGAAATGCTAGGGCAACTGCCACTCAGTCTTAGAAAGCAGTGGATTTTGTGTCCCATGTTCAATACTGGACTAATAAGGGCTGCAAACCATCTATGGTATAACAGATGGAACAACTGGGCTGACCCCAACAGACTGGCAGTTGCCTCTGTCTGCAGCCACCACTGATGGGCAGCCCAGAGAAGCAGATGCGGATCCCTCTCCCAGCAGGTATTGTATATAATTTGAGTCTTCACCAGGATCTCACAAGTCTCCTGGAGACTGACAAAACCCTCTTTGTGCCTAGAAAGCTACTGCTATGAGAACGTATCATATGAGATGTGATATCCAGGTAAAGAAAGACTGAAGTGACCTAGGAGCTAAAAACTAGCAAAATTGGAGTGGCCAGTGAGGTGGGATCCTTCGCCTCCCCTCTACATAACAATCACATGGATCCCTTTAGTAGGTTAGAAGTTCTGGGTTATCAGTGGGAGACTTTCCTTAGGAACTGACAGAGGAACACATTCCAGGATAATTAAACTGGTGTTTAGGTGGAGCTCAGTAATCACAGTGGTTTTCTGGCTGGCATATCCCCTGGTTAAATGACTCCTATGTATAAATGAAAAAGTCAAATGGCCGTACAAAACTATTTTCAATGTAAACAGTCACCTCATAGATATTATGCAACAGTTACATAATATCGATTAATTTCAAAGCCCCAATAAAAGCACACTTAAAATAAAATTCATATTAGGCTGTTATATAAAAGTGCCAATAATACAGCAAACTGTTTACTCAGGGGAAATTATGGAATATAAATTTCATGGGTGCATGAACTTTACTAACAAGGTAAAGATGGTTCAAATTAAAAGGTGTGGGGATTCTGTCCATATTTTTTAAGAGTCATAGCATGTTTAAAGGTGATTTTCAGGGCCGGCCTGGTGGCACACTGCTACAGTGCGCCACTTGGGAGTGCAGCGGCGCTCCCGCTGAGGGTTCGGATCCCACATACAGACCGGTTCCCGCTCACTGGCTGAGTGAGGTGCGGGTGCAGCACTGAGGGTTGCGATCCTGTTGCCGGTCCCGGTCCGGTACGGGTGCGACACTGAGGGTTGCGATCCGTTGCCGGACACGAAAAAAGACAAAAAAGGAAAAAAAACAGTGATTTTCAAATGACAATAAAAATCTTAGCAAAGCTCCAGAGAACTTATTAATGTAGATTGCGACCATATAACCCCATCAAACGTTATCAGCTTAGTGAGGCCAAGTTCATATACCAACTCTACTCATTAAAGTTTTTCCCCTTGTGATAAGGTAGCATTGTTTGTCCTTTCTACCTCCATCCAGCATGCAAAGATTGAACCACTGTTTTTATCTGCTCTATAAGTGAGCCACAGATTTCCCAAATGATGACTTTTTAGTGAAATCAGCTGCCGAGCTATTGGGACTGTTCCCTAGCCTTTCCTCCCATATAGACAAGCAGTGAAGCAATATCCTTCGAGTTTGTGGAGGGCCCCAGCTGCTCCTAGCAGAGAAATGACTCTTGAAGCATTCTAGGCCCAGCTGGGTATTGTTATTGTTAATTGGGGGGAGGATCAACAGGGCTCATAGGGAGACCGAGGTGGCCCTTCTCATCCTGGTGGGTTATGGCGATGAGGGGTGGGGTCGCCGTTGGTGGTTCCTTCACTCCCCAGGATCTGGGAGCCCTGGACTGTGCCTGGCTCAGCTACAGGGGTTGGGTTGGGTTGGGATGGGCTTCCAGGGAGATCAGGGATGGTGGGCTGCCTTCTATTCCCTTGTCATTAAGACGAGGTGCCCCCTTCCATTCCTCCTGCTCTCCCAGTGCCTCTCCTTCATGAGCGTGCTCTAACTCTTGCTTTCATCTCACTATTTCAGAGGCCTCTTTCCTCTGAAGCTCTTTGTCTTTAGGAAAAGGACCTTGAGAACTGTCTGCATAGAAAGAAGTTAAGGTCACCTTACATTTAAAAAAGGGGGGGGGGTGAAGATCTAGTTTCTCCCAACCTTCTGAAAAGAAAGACCACGGCCTCCGGATGCCCCAACTCTGCATGGGAACAAAAGCTTTAGTGGGGACACACAGGCTGCTGGAGAGCAGGAGCTGGGGAAGCGGCGGGAAGAAAGCTTTGTGCAGAGGCAGAAGATCCCAGCAGGAAAGATTTTCCTAATTCGTGTCTACGTTCAGTGAAGAAGCAAACAGGACTGGGATATCTCAAACTGTTGGGTTAANCACCAGGATCTCACAAGTCTCCTGGAGACTGACAAAACCCTCTTTGTGCCTAGAAAGCTACCACTATGAGAACGTATCATATGAGATGTGATAACCAGGTGAAGAAAGACTGAAATGATCTAGGAGCTAAAAACTAGCAAAATTGGAGTAGCCAGTGAGGTGGGATCCTTCACCTCCCCTCTACATAACAATCACATGGATCCCTTTAGTAGGTTAGAAGTTCTGGGTTATCAGTGGGAGACTTTCCTTAGGAACAGACAGAGGAACACATTCCAGGATAATTAAACTGGTGTTTAGGTGGAGCTCAGTAATCACAGTGGTTTTCTGGCTGGCATATCCCCTGGTTAAGTGACTCCTATGTATAAATGAAAAAGTCAAATGGCCGTACAAAACTATTTTCAATGTAAACAGTCACCTCATAGATATTATGCAACAGTTACATCTGCTAAAAATAGAAAAGTTGATTAATTTCAAAGCCCCCCAAAAAGCACATAACAGTTACATAATATCGATTAATTTCAAAGCCCCAATAAAAGCACACTTAAAATAAAATTCATATTAGGCTGTTATATAAAAGTGCCAATAATACAGCAAACTGTTTACTCAGGGGAAATTATGGAATATAAATTTCATGGGTGCATGAACTTTACTAACAAGGTAAAGATGGTTCAAATTAAAAGTTGTGGGGATTCTGTCCATACTTTTTAAGAGTCATATCATGTTTAAAGGTGATTTTCAAATGACAATAAAAATCTTAGCAAAGCTCCAGAGAACTTATTAATGTAGATTGTGACCATATAACCCCATCAAACGTTATCAGCTTAGTGAGGCCAAGTTCATATACCAACTCTACTCATTAAAGTTTTTCCCCTTGTGATAAGGTAGCGTTGTTTGTCCTTTCTACCTCCATCCAGCATGCAAAGATTGAACCACTGTTTTTATCTGCTCTGTAAGTGAGCCACAGATTTCCTAAATGATGACTTTTTAGTGAAATCAGCTGCCGAGCTATTGGGACTGTTCCCTAGCCTTTCCTCCCATGTAGACAAGCGGTGAAGCAATATCCTTCGAGTTTGTGGAGGGCCCCAGCTGCTCCTAGCAGAGAAATGACTCTTGAAGCATTCTAGGCCCAGCTGGGTATTGTTATTGTTAACTGGGGGGAGGATCAACAGGGCTCATAGGGAGACCGAGGCGGCCCTTCTCATCCGGGTGGGTTATGGCGATGAGGGGTGGGGTCACCGTTGGTGGTTCCTTCGCTCCCCAGGATCTGGGAGCCCTGGACTGTGCCTGGCTCAGCTACAGGGGTTGGGTTGGGTTGGGTTGGGATGGGCTTCCAGAGAGATCAGGGATGGTGGGCTGCCTTCTATTCCCTTGTCATTAAGACGAGGTGCCCCCTTCCATTCCTCCTGCTCTCCTAGTGCCTCTCCTTCATGAGCGTGCTCTAACTCTTGCTCTCATCTCACTATTTCAGAGGCCTCTTTCCTCTGAAGCTCTTTGTCTTTAGGAAAAGGACCTTGAGAACTGTCTGCATAGAAAGAAGTTAAGGTCACCTTACATTTAAAAAAAATTGGGGGGTGAAGATCTAGTTTCTCCCAACCTTCTGAAAAGAAAGACCAAGGCCTCCGGATGCCCCAACTCTGCATGGGAACAGAAGCTTTAGTGGGGACACACAGGCTGCTGGAGAGCAGGAGCTGGGCAAGCGGCGGGAAGAAAGCTTTGTGCAGAGGCAGAAGATCCCAGCAGGAAAGATTTTCCTACTTCGTGTCTACGTTCAGTGAAGAAGCAAACAGGACTGGGATATCTCAAACTGTTGGGTTAAAAGAACAGCAGTAATGCCTTATGTGGAAGATTTGGTAAAATACTCATTTGCTCTTCTGCACAATGGAGAGCAGCTGATATCCTGTTCCCAGTAGGTTCCAGGTGTTGTCTTCTAACCATTACTTTGACACCTGTTGTAGTTGAGGATTAAATGGTTGGATACCAGGGCCTGTTAAAATTAAACCTGTACATGCACTTGTATCAAAGTGGTCAACTGTGCTTAAAGCAGTAGCCAATCAACTGAGAACCAAATAACCAGGAGTGTGGCAGATGGCCCTACAACTGAGAAGTGCAGGACTCTTCGAATGTTGGTCTTTATGTCAAGATCATCCCTCTCAAGTATCTCTTTACAAATGAGATGACACTAACTGGATGAGACACAGAGGTCACAAGGGAAACCCGTGGGTATGCAGGTGGCAAGTACTGGACTTTGCTGTTCCCCCAAACTCCTGCAGCAAAGGTCATTTACAACCAAACAGAATGGCAAATGCCTTCTACCACGCGGAGCCAGCCTGAGATCCAAGCCCTATGGTGCTCTTGCCCATTTCTGCACTAACATTAAACTTGGTGAGCCTTCATTCGTGTGACTTCAGTAAATTCATCAACCCTACAAGAGTACGGAATGAACTACATTTTGGGCAAGTGTAATCTGTAGCCAGGTGAAACGCAGGAGCCCCAGATCTGAGAGAGCACTTGCATAGTGTTTACCCATTCCAAAGAAATCACCTGGAGGCCCGGCAGGTAGAGACATTGGTTTATCTGACTTACAAGAGGCACCAATAGCAGCCAATCGGTAAGAAGTATGCATCACCATGGAGTACGTACAGCAGTTATATAGTTAACAGATCAAAGTAGGGATGAAAATCATTTTCAGGGTTATGTGCAGAACCTCACGCAACTCACCTAACTCAGGGTGTGTTCGAGATATGCCTGGATAGGTAAATTAATCTACTGTCTAATCTCCCGGCAGAGTGCTTGCTCGGTTAGTGTCCTGTTCCTTCTAGCATGCTTTTTATCAGAAGGGGACGTGCCTTCCCATGGGTAACTGCCTTGGCCAAGGGCAGCCCCCTCAGGGAGGTGGGAGGGGAACTCTGGTATGCAGGGGAGGGGAGGGAATGGGGCTATATCCAGCATTTACCCTACACCAGGAATAAGAATTTGTCTTGTCTGTCTTCCAGTAGCCTATACATTGTCATCAGGCAGGTGACCATAATCTCAATAACTGAGTTTAATCACTGCAACAACTTACTTCTCTGCCTTCTGTTGAGCACAGTACAGTTGCTGTTTAAGAAAAGTGAATCTGTGCTTCCAGGTTGGGATTTAAAAAGCAAAACAAGGTCCCTCTGTCCTAGACCCTCCAGTGAGGTCAGAAGTTTCCTAATAAATCAGGATAGGGTGTGTGGGAAGAAAGTGAGAGCTGTACCCTTACTGTTCTTTCCTTCTCATAATACTTAGCTATCTTCTGCTAGGCGCTTCTCTTAAATCCAGGTCCTTCCTGTCTCCTTCATGCACATTCCCCACAGCCCTGTTAAAGTTTATTCATTGGCCCTTTCCTCCCGAATCTCCTTCACAAGCTGGTAGCTGCCACACCT
>NW_007727351.1:352543-353966 GCF_000696425.1 Galeopterus variegatus
CGTACAGCAGTTATATAGTTAACAGATCAAAGTAGGGATGAAAATCATTTTCAGGGTTATGAGCAGAACCTCACGCAACTCACCTAACTCAGGGTGTGTTCGAGATATGCCTGGATAGGTAAATTAATCTACTGGCTAATCTCCCGGCAGAGTGCTTGCTCGGTTAGTGTCCTGTTCCTTCTAGCATGCTTTTTATCAGAAGGGGATGTGCCTTCCCATGGGTAACTGCCTTGGCCAAGGGCAGCTCCCCTCAGGGAGGTGGGAGGGGAACTCTGGTATGCAGGGGAGGGGAGGGAATGGGGCTATATCCAGCATTTACCCTACACCAGGAATAAGAATTTGTCTTGTCTGTCTTCCAGTAGCCTATACATTGTCATCAGGCAGGTGACCATAATCTCAATAACTGAGTTTAATCACTGCAACAACTTACTTCTCTGCCTTCTGTTGAGCACAGTACAGTTGCTATTTAAGAAAAGTGAATCTGTGCTTCCAGGTTGGGATTTAAAAAGCAAAGCAAGGTCCCTCTGTCCTAGACCCTCCAGTGAGGTCAGAAGTTTCCTAATAAATCAGGATAGGGTGTGTGGGAAGAAAGTGAGAGCTGTACTCTTACTGTTCTTTCCCTCTCGTAATACTTAGCTATCTTCTGCTAGGCACTTCTCAAATCCAGGTCCTTCCTGTCTCCTTCATGCACATTCCCCACAGCTCTGTTCAAGTTTATTCATTGGCCCTTTCCTCCCGAATCTCCTTCACAAGCTGGTAGCTGCCACACCTCTACAGCCTGTCCTTGTCAAGGTCGACTCCACAACACCGCCTTTGCAGGATTTCTTACATGCACCCTGTCATCCTACAGCACATGTCCTCAGGAAAATAGAGCACAAAGCAACAGCCAGTGGGGAGTCCATCCGTGTGTTTTCATGGCTAACTCTCTCCTCATCTTAACAGGATGCTGACTTATTCTCCTGGTGTGTGATACGGAGTGGGATATAATAAGATGGAAGAGGTAAAAATGAATATTTAATCTTCATTATCATACAAATATTCCTTTTGCACAGGGCCTTTGGAAGGATCTCCTGTATCATATGTGGGGGATTCTGTGGTTTCCAGAGTGACCTCAAATGCAAACTCCCAGCTCCTAGTTCCTTCTGACAAGTCCAGGCCGCCAGGTGTTTCCAGGGCACACTGGGTTGAGCTCAGGGACAGAGCTGGTTCAGCTGCTCTCCCTGTCTGCTGCTTCATCTCTGCAGACCAGCTCCCTGCTTGCACAGGGAACAGGCCCTCACAACAACACTTCCACAGTGGCTGGTTTAATCCATGAGTTGACATATCTTAAAATTCTATTTTCTAACTCCTAAGGGCCTGAGTAACTTGTCTGTAAGAAAGTGGCTGGATCTCTCTCTCTTTTTTTTTTTTTTTTTTTTTTTTT
>NW_007727351.1:354858-373557 GCF_000696425.1 Galeopterus variegatus
GGTATGGAGAAGGACAGCAGTAGTAAGGAATCAGGCCCTCAACCCCTGGGACATGCACACCTTAAAACTCAGCGTCTGTCTCGAACCTCACTGGACGTGCTGGTGTGGTCATGCAGAATAGGTGATGAAGGACACTAACTCACTAACGAAGGACAAGCAGTGGAAACCCAGGATAGTTCTGAGCACAGGTTTTGTTTACTAGGTACTATAGCTCTCTATGTTAATGTGAAACTTAAGTATGGGGCCACAGTAGCTAAAGCCACCAAAGATCTTGTTCCAAAGTCCTACTGGAACTTTCTATCAGATCTCCTTCAATCCTTTATTTAGGGGCTTCCTCAGATATATTTTTATTATTGGTTATGAATATTCATAAAATACAAAGCTGATTGTCACCCCTCATAACCATTATGTGGGGGCCAGATTCATACTGGCAATATACCCATTACCAAAAATTGCATCTGGACCCCGTGTCTCCCACCTAATTCTCCCCAACCTCCCTCCCCCTCCCCCTTCCCCCAACTCCACTTTGTAGCGCAAGGAATGTTCTCTCATTCTGCAAGTTGAATGCACTACTGTGGTCTTTCCTTCCTTTTTCCTCTCTTACCTCCCACATATGAGTGAGCACATGCAGTATTTATCCCTCTGTGCTTTGCTTGTTCCACTCAGCAAAAGTTTCTCCAGGCTTATCCATGTTGTTGCAAATAGAAGTATTTCATTCTTTTTTATGGCAGAGTTGTATTCCATAGTGTATATATACCACAGTTTCCTTATCCAGTCATCCATCGATGGACATTTAGGTTGGTTCCATGTCTTGGCTATTGTAAAGAGAGCTGAGATGAACATGGGAGTGCAGGTATTCCTTCGACATGATGATTTCCATTCCTCTGAGTATATACCCAGAAGTGGGATTGCTGGATTGTATGGAAGATCTATATATAGTTGTCTGAGAAACCTCCATAATGTTTTCCAAAGTGGTTGCACTAATTCCCAGTCCCACCAACAGTGCAGGAGTGTTCCCTTCTCTCCTCACCCTCGCCAGTATTTGTGATTCACCATCTTTTTGATTATAGCCAGTCTAACTGGGGTGAGGTGGTATCTCAGTGTAGTTTTAATTTGTATTTCCCTGATGACTAGTGATGTTGAGCATTTTTTCATGTACCTGTTGGCCATTTATATGTCTTCCTTTGAAAAATGCCTATTCAGCTCCTTTATCCATTTTTAAATGGGTTATTTGGTTTTTTTACTGTATAATTGTTTGACTTCCTTGTATGTTATGGATATTAATCCCTTGTCGGATGCATAGTTAGCAAAAATTTTCTCCCACTCTGTAGGTTGTCCTTTCACTCTGTTTCTTTTGCTGTGCAGAAGCTTTTTAGTTGGATATAGTTCTAATTGTTAGTTTTGCCGCTTGTGCTTTTTGGACTCATGTTCTTAAAGTCTGTGCCCAGACCTAGTTGCTGAGGTCTTTCACCTATGTTTTCCTTTAGTAATGTTAACAGTTTCAGGTCTTATACTTAAGTCTTTCGTCCATTTTGAGCTGACTTTAGTGTGTAGTGAGAGATGCATATCTAGTTTCATTCTTCTGCATATGGATATCCAGTTTTCCCAGCACCACTTGTTGAAGAAGCAGTCTTTTGCCCAGTGTAGATTGTGTTGCCTTTGTCCACTATCAGATGGCTGTAAGCCTGAGGAGTGATTTCTAGGATCTCAATTCTGCTCCAGTGATCTGAATGTCTTTTATACCAGTACCATGCTATTTTGGTTAGAATACCTTTGTAATATAATTTGTTTTGTTTTGTTTAATTTATTTTATTTATTGAATCAAAATTGATTATACGTATTTTGGAGGTTGAACATTGAGATATGTTGATCAAATCAATATTACTAGCATATATATTGTTACAAATTGTAATTATTCTTTATGCCCCTTGTCCAATCTCTCTCCTTTCCCCACTACCTCCCCCTCCCCCTTCTAATTGCCCTAGATTTCTTCTCTCCTTCTGAAAGAATAATGGTTACTCTGTTAATTTGTTGCCTAGATGATCTGTTCAATGCTGAGAGATGTGATCAGGTCCCCCAATATTATCATCGAGCAGGTGCTTCTTCTGTCACTCTGAAATGGGCTTTGTTGAAAGAGACATCCTCTTCTTTTCTTTGTCTCTGCTGGTGACTCTCCTTGTGTGAATGCACTCCAGTGGTTGGCGGGCCATCTGCATGGTGGTTGTGACATCTAGCTGCTTTTGCAGCAGCCATGGTTATTGTGGTGGCTGTGGTGGGCCATCCACGTGGAGGTGCTATTTTTGGTTTGTTCCTTGGCACTGGCAGTATGCCTCATTGTAGGGTGTGTCTGGTCCCCTTCTCCATGACATGGGTCACCAGGTGAGACCCAAGGAGCTGGCACAGTGTGCCTGGTTGTGGGGAGAGGGTCCAGTCCCTGGCTCCGTGCCTTGGGTCACTGGGTGGGCTGTGAGGAACTGGTTTGGTGTGCCTGGTTGTGGGAGGGAGGTCCAGTCCCCAAATCCATGCCTCATGTCCCCTGGCAGGCCCCAAGGTGCTGGTGGTGTGCCTCAGCCAGAACTAACTTTTTGTCCTTTGCTTACTTCTTAAACAGGGGAACTTCCTGTGGGAACCAGTACTTGAGCTGTGTGGTTGTTTAAACTGCTGCTTTGCTGCTGGTTCCCTAGGGAAGGCTTTCTGTGCAGCTCAGGGTTTAATAGTTGACCTTATAGGTACTTCCGGCTCTCCAGAGACCTGATGAACCTGGGTTGTGTAGAATCTCTGATCTGGGACTGAGTTTTTTCATCAGACTGCACCCCATGCAATCCTGCATTCCTGACCAATCTCCTCTGAGTGGTCCTGCACTGACTGGGGGGCAGATCAGCTGTCCTTGCTGTGTCCCAGTGTTCTCCAGGTGGGCCCATCTCCCCCACCACCCTTGCTCCAAACACTTTCCATGGGACAGGCCCTGCACCAGTCCCTTGTGGTGACTCACTGGCCTCTGAATGGCTCCCTTTTTTCAGCTGTTCTGGCTCCTTGCTCCTGCATGGGTCCACAGGAACCCTATTAGTGGTCTTGCTATCCTGGGGGCCACCAAGGCTCTCTTCTCACCTGCAGCCTCCAAGTAACTCCATCTAAAGGGCACAGCCACGGCTTCTGCAGGCTCCTGCTCCATGTGCTCACCAGCTGGAGCCTTAAAGTGGCTGCAATCTGAAACACTCAGCCATTTTTTCTTCCTCTCATTGTGGTTTCTCCCACCTTCATGAACCCTGTAGATCTCTCCTCCTCTTTCCCTGAGCTCCAGAAGACCCAGCATGGCTGATGTTACATTTTTATAGTTGTGAATTGGTTGATTTGTGGGAGAGAGTGACACTGGGGATCGTCTATTCCACTATCTTGACCAGAACTCCTGCAAATAGAGAAAATTTGACTTCATCTTTTCCAATATGAATTCCCTTTACTTCTTTCTCTTGCCTGATTGTCCTGCCTAGTACCTCTAGTACTATGTTGAATAGAAGTGGTGAGAGTGGGCATCCTTGTCTTGTTCCTGTTCTTAAGAGAAAGGCCCTCAGTTTTTCCCCATTCAGAATGTTACTGGTGGTGGGCTTGTCATAAATGGCTTGTATTGTGTTGAGGTACCTTCCTTCTACATCTAATTTGTTGGGAGTCTTTATCATGAAGGGATGTTGAATTTTGTCAAATGCTTTTTCAGCATCTATAGAGATAATCATATGGTCTTTGTCCTTGTGTTTGTTGATGTGATGTACCACATTTATTGGCTTTCATATGTTGTACCATCTTTGCATCCCTGGGATGAATCCCACTTGATCATAGTGTGTAATTTTTTAAATATGTTGCTGTATTCTGATTGCTAATAGTTGAGGATTTTAGCATCTAAGTTCATTAAGGATATTGGCCTGTAATTTTCTTTTTTTGTTGTGTCTTTATCTGGTTTTGATATCACAGTTATAATGGTCTCATAGAATGAGTTTGGGAGACTAGTTTCTGTTTCAATTGTTTGAAATAGTTTGAGGAGAATTGGTATTAACTCCTCCTTAAAAGTTTGATAGGGGCCGGCCCAGTGGCGCACTTGGTAGAGTGCGGAGCTTGGGAGCGCGGCAGCGAAGAGTTCGGATCCCATATAGAGACCAGTCCGCTCACTGGTTGAGCGCAGTGCGGGTGTGACACCGAGGGTTGCGATCCCGTTACCGGTCATGAAAAAAAACAAAAAGGAAAAAAAAAAAAAAGTTTGATAGAATTCAGCTGTAAAACCATCCAGACTCGGACTTTTCTTTGTTGAAAGATTGCTAATTACCACTTCAATCTCCTTGCTTGTTCCTGGTCTGTTCAGGTTTTCTATCCCTTCTTGGTTCAGTCTTGGTAGTTTGTATGTGTCTAGAAACTTATCCATATCTTCCAAATTATCATATTTGTTGTCATACAGTTGTTTATAATAGTCTCTAATGATCCTTTGTATTTCTGTGGTATCGGTTATGTCTCCCTTTTCATTTCTGATTTTTGTTATTTGGGTCTTCTTTTTTTTTTGTTAACCTAACTAATGATTTGTCTATTTTATTTTTCTTCTCAAAAAACCAGCTTTTTGTTTTGTTATTTTCTATTTGCAGTCTATTTCACTTAGTTCTGCTCTTATCTTAGCTGTTTCCATCTACTACCTTTAGGTTTGTATTGTTGTTTTCAAGTTCTTTGAGGTGTAGTGTTAGGTCATTTATTTGTGATATTTCCATTCTCTTGATGTAAGCATTTATTGCAATAAATTTGCGTCTTAGTACTGCTTTTGCAGTATCCCACAGCTTTTGGTATGATGTATCTTTATTTTCATAAGTTTCTAGAAATTTTTTGATTTCCTGTTTAATTTCATCTTGGACCCATAGGTCATTCAGGAGCCAATTATTTAGTTTCCATGTATTTGTATAGTTTCCAGAGTTTTGCTTATTAATTTCCAATTTTAGTGCATTGTGGTCTGAAAAGATACTTGGAATGATTTCAGTTTTTTAAAATTTACTGAGACTAGATTTGTGACCTAATATGTGGTCTATTCTGGAGAATGTTCCATGAGCTGATGAGAAGAAAGTGTCTTCTTTAGTTGTTGGGTGAAATGTTCTGTATATATCTGCCAGGTCCAGTTGGTCTAAGGTTCAGATTAAATCCTGTGTCTCTTTGATTTGTTTCCTGGAATATCTGTCCCATTCTGAGAGAGGGGTGTTCAAATCATGCACTATTAATGTATTAGGGCCTATTTCTGGTCTAAGAGTGTTTGCTTATATATCTGGGTGTTCCAGTATTGGGTGCATATATATTTATGATGTGTCTTCTAGCTGGATACATCCTTTTATCATTATATAGTGGCCTTCTTTGTCTCTTATGTTTTTTGGTTTAAAGTCTATTTTGTCTTATAATAGCTACTCCTGCTCATTTTTGGTTTCCATTTGCATGGTATATATTTTTCCATCCCTTCACTTTTAGTCTGTGTGTGTCTCTACAGGTGAGGTTGGTCTCTTGAAGACAGCATATACTTGGGTCTGGCTTTTTAATCCAATCAGTCAGTCTGTGTCTTTTTAATGGGGAGTTTAGTCCATTCACATCTAGGGTAGTTATTGACAACTGTTGCTTAATTCCTGTCATTTAATTGCTTCTTGTTTAGGTGGCTTAAATATCTTTTGATCATTATTTCCCCTTTTATTTCTCGTCTTCAATATTAGTTGGAAATTTAAGGTGGGATGATTTAGCTTCTTTCTCTTGCTGGTATTTTTGTTTTAACAGTGGGTTTTTCTCTTTCTTGTGTATTTATGATAGTGGCCACTATTATTCAGATTCCAGATGAACGACTCCCTTGAGAATTTCTTGCAGGGCTGGTCATGTGGTGATGAACTTCCACAACTTTTGTCTGGGAAATACATTGTTTCTCCCTCATTTCTGAAAGAGAGCCTTGCTAGGTAAAGAATTCTTGGCTGGCAATATTTTTCTTTTAGTATTTTGAATATACCATTCCACTTTCTTCTGGCCTGTAGGGTTTCAGCTGAAGTCTGCTATTAGTCTGATGGGGGTTCCCCTATAAGTGACCTGATGCTTTTCTCTTGCTGTTCTTAGGATTCTCTTTGTCTTTGAGTTTTGCAAATTTAACTACAATGTGTCTTGGGGAGGATCTTTTTGGATTGGATCTGTTTGGGGACCTTTGAGCTTCCTGGATCCGAAGGTCTATAATTCACCCTACACCTGGTTAGTTTTCTGTTACTATTTCCTTGAATAGATTTTTCAATACTTTTCCTTTCTCCTGCCGTTCTGGAATACCCACAATTCAGATGTTAGAGATTTGAGGTTGTCTGCTGTCTCACTTAGGTTTTCTTCATTATTTTTAAACTCCTTTTCCTTCTTTTTGTCTGACTGAGTTATTTCAAAAAGACCATCTTCAAGATGTAAAATTCTTTGTTCTGCTTGCTCTAGCCTGCTGCTCATGCTCTCAGTTGTATTTATTTCATTGAGTGAATCCTTCAGTTCTAGAAGTTCTGCTACACTTTTTTAAAGTATTAATCTCTTTGTAGATTTCCTCCTTCATATTCTGGGTATTTTTTTCTTGTTTCATTGTGTTCTCTAATTGAATCTTCCTTTATTTCTTCAAGTTTTAAGATCATTGCTCAGAATTATTTTTTAGACATTTCAAGGATTCCCTGTTCCATGGAGTCTGACTTTGGAGCATTACTGTATTTTTTCAGTGGTGTCATTTCTTCTTGTTTATTTGTAGTTCTAGTATTTTTGTTGTTGTTGACATTTGGTCATTTGGTAGAGGGTTTGCTTCTTCTATTAAACTGAGATTGGCTGTGGAGTGACTCTGGCTGTTACTGTGGTGGCAAATTGTCCTTGCTTGACAGTAGGTGTGGTGGTGGTTATGTTAAATCACGATGGGTCCTGTTCTGGAATCTGTGGTCATAGAATGAGTCCCTCAGTGGGTCAGGCCACAGGGGCTGGCACTCTCCTCCAGGTACAAGGGGAGGTGAGGGGTCGCCAGCACCATGAGGGTCTGATGGGCTCACCTTGGCAGGTCAGGTGGCAGTGGCTGGCACTCCCCTCTGGGTCCAAGGAGTGGGGAAGGGTTGCTGGTGCTGCATGGGTCTGCGGGACTCACCTCAGTGGGTCGGGTGGCAGGAGCTATTATTTTTTTTCAAGTCTTTCTTAGGGCTCACCTTGGCAGGTCAGGTGGCAGTGGCTGGCACTCCCCTCTGGGTCCAAGGAGTGGGTAAGGGTTGCTGGTGCTGCATGGGTCTGCGGGGCTCACCTCAGTGGGTCGGGTGGCAGGAGCTATTATTTTTTTTCAAGTCTTTCTTAAGTTTTCTGAGATCCTTTGAAAATCTTCAAACTTCATCTGTGAGGCCTTAAAAATGTCTCAGGGATCAGACAGTGGAAAAACACACTGTTCTTTTCCAGTACCCTCACACAATTTCTGTAGAAATTCCAGGTTGCGATGAATTGGGCAAACGCTTTCTGGAAATGAGGACTGGAACAGGATGCAAAAGGTTCACTAAAAAGGTGGTGATTTGTGACAGTTCATAAAGGAACCTGCTCGTCTGGCCTGGCCCCAGCCCCTCCTCTCCTGATATCTTACTCATTTTTCTTTCTACTCAGGTGGCTGGTATGGAGGCCCGTACCTTCTGGAGGCCAGTGGTCCAGCTTTTTCTGACTCAAGGATTTAAGACTGTGCCCATGCCTTTTGCACTTGACTGTTCTAAATGCTTTCTTCCATGTTTCTGGGGATCATGCTCCTCTTCCCAGGAGGTCTACACCCAATGTGCCTCTTCTCACTGTGCACTCCTCAGATGGAATCTTAACTGATACCTGTCAAATCTTTCACTAGACTTGCTAGGATTTATGATCCTGTAGGTTACAGGGTAACCAGAAAACCTCATTTAATGCTCCCCCCCTGAAGTGAGTTATGCTGAAGTTCCCTAGTGTCATACATTGAAGTACTAGAAACCCAGACTATCCTCACCCTGAAGGGGCTCCTTTCTCCCTCTCACCGCATGGTCCCTAGGGTATGTTTCTGTGGTCTCGGCATATGGCATTCTCCAGTTTTGGAGGACACACTTGCCCTGGGGCTGGTCATCTGTCTACCTCTTAGATAATCTTACTTGCATACTGTCCCAGTGTTTTGTTCCACCGATAATACAGCCAGAGTCACCCTAAAAGCAGGGAAGTTCCCATAAGGGATTATCCAGAACATCCAGAGATGAGGTCAGTTGGGATTCCAAAGTGCTAAATGCTGGGATGATAATCCCAAAGCACTTATTACGGGAACTTAGAGTGCAGTGTATCCTTGCAACAGAGAAAGGGATGCTGTACCTCAGTATGCCCACAGCAAGGGGTCAGGGATGGAGTTCACTAGAGTTTCAGGAATTTGGCTCAGGGACGGGCCAGTTTCTTTCAGTGTTTTGGGCAACAACCTAGATGCACTTATCAGTACCTGGGAATGTTCAAAGCCCCAGTTTGGATTCATGCCTGCAGCTGGCTGCGTCACAGAGTGGTCAGGGAGCTCTGACTTTTTTTTCAGTCAGACAAAAAGAAAGTGTGGGGACTTGGGCAACCTACACACAGCATGTTGCACACACTGACCATGTATAGCTATGGTTTTCTCCCCATTTATAAGTAGAAAGTCTAGATATGGTGACTTCAGTTTGTCTTTTCTGTATTTCTAGTTACCATAGACTCTGTAAGAAAGTAGACTCTGATCTTAGTGTCAGACTGTCCACTGGTTGCCAGAATATGCTCTTAAGGTAACTTACCTATCAAGATGCAAACTTCAGGAATAACCGGGTAGCCGCATCAACTTAATTTGTTACAAGCCCCACTTCCGTGGTCTCCTTGGCACCTCTCATGATGACTCACTTGTCTCTCTGACATAGTGTCACTCATCACTTGTACACAGAAATTTCCCTCTGGCCGCTCCACCTCTAGTGGGACCTTTCTTATATTTGGGCCATATGTTTTAATCCAAGTCTGGACAGGCTTATGCTTAAGCTCTCACAGGCTGCTTTGTACACTGGTAGCTCTACAACTAGGGTCTCAGTGACTGTCCTGCTCCTATGGCTCCACTAGGCATGGTTCTGGTGGGGTTTCTGTGCTGCAACTTTGGCCACCACACTTCTGCATGACATTGATCTAGTGGAAGCTCTCTGCAGTGACTCTGTCCCTGTGACAAATCTCCTCCTGGCTCCCCAGACTCTTTCGTATATTCTTTGAAATCAAGGTGGAGTCTGCCATGCTTCCACTGATCTTGCATACTGCGAGTCTGCAGACTTAATCCACATAGATGCTGCCAAGGTTTCAGCTTGTATATTCCAGAGAAGCTGGTCCAGTAGTACTTGGGGCCAATTTAGCAATGGCTGGAACAGCTGGTGTTCAGGGAGCAGCATCCAAGTTGGCCCTAAGCAGTGAACCTGTGGAGGGCTCCCCAAGCCTGTTCCCTGAAACTACTGTGTCCCTAAGCCTCTGGGCCTGTTACAGGAGGGGATGCCTCAAAGATCTCTGAAATGCCTTCAGGGTCTTCCATTCTCCTGATGGATCCCTGTCCTGATCTCTTTAGTCACTGGGCTATACCCTTGGTTTTTCTCTACTGAACACCCCTTTTTTTCTCTTATGTGGCCAGGCTATTTTCCAATTTTTTACCCTCTGTTTCCCTTTTAACCATAAATTTTGGCTTTACATCACAGCTTTAGTGCCATAACTGAGCATAGGCTGTTGTAAGTAGCCACACAGCTGCTTGAATGCTTGGCTGCTTAGAAATTTCTTCCAAATACCCTACGTTATCACTTAAGTTCCACATTCCATAGAACCCTTGGGCATGAACAGAATACAGCCAAGTTCTTTGCAACTCTATAACAAGGATGACTCTTATTCCAATTTCCTATAGGCTCTCCCCCATTTCCACCTGAGATTGTCTCAGAATGGCCTTTACTATCCATATTTCTATCAGCATTCTGGACACCACCATTTAAGCAGTTTCTAAAGCACCAACCTTTCCCTAGTAATCTTCTAAACTTTCACCAGAATCTAGGCCTTTCTCTACCTCCAAATTCTTCTAGCGTCTGCCTATTGCTCAGTTCTAAAGCTGATTTCACACTTGCAGATTTTTTAGCACCACCCCACTTCTTGGTACCAATTTTCTGTATTAGTCTGTCTTCTGTTGCATATAAACTGGGTAACTTACAAAGAAATTAAATTTATTAGTTTTGGAAGCTGGAAAGTCTGTGATCCTGAGGGAGCACCTGATCAGGGCCTTCTTGGTGGCAACTCTCTATAGCAACTCAGGGTGTCATGTTGCAAGAGAATGGCCTGGACAGGAGAGCTGGTCTCACTTGCCCTCTTTACAAAGCCATCATAGCCACACCTTTTACTCCATGAATAAACCAATCCATTCACAAGGACTGTCCTCACAATCTAATCACCTCCTAAAGGCCCCACCTTATAATTACCAAAATCAGATTTCCCTCCCTCTTAGTGCTATTACAACATGAGGGTCAAGCTTCAATGAGTTTTGAGGGGGACATTCAATTCACCTCTCAAACTTAAAAGATGACCCAAACAGTCAATTCAAGACCTAAGGATGAGTGAGACTTTTCTTCTCACTAGTCCTAGGGGTTTTCACCTCCGTATCTTAACGGGCAGACCCTGTCCACCCCACATGCCCTCAGGTTACTCAAAAGATCTGAAATATCCCAAATATAGGAGCTGTCTTCATTCTCAGGAACTTTTAATCACATAATGGGATATTAAGGCTTATTAGCTGCATTTAAAGATAAATAGAAGTGACTGAAAAAATTGAGGTTAGGGACCTGAACTTTCTCACATCTCCCTCCTATACCATGCCGGGATGTGTTAGAAACAGACACCAAGGAGGATGAGGAACAGATGGACAAGGTAGGTAAGAGTTTACCAGGCTGGCTGCAATTGCAAAGTTTTATAAAAGTTTAGATGATGGGCTCTGTGTTAGGAGCTGCATGTTTCTGATGAAGGAAGGTCACAAAGAATACTTCCTGGGCGGTGGCAGGATGTGCCCTTCTGATGCTTTCAGGACAGATTATCCTTTTCATCTCTCCTGTCTTGAAATCCCAAATTCTAAGACAATTCCTGAAACTACAACTACTCATATTTTCCCTACCAGTACCTCGAGCTTCCTCTAGAAAAATTCCTGAACATCATATACCTGGAATTGAACCTCATGATTTATCTTCAATTTTAGAAGTTTCTCAAAGTTTTGAGATTACTCTAGGGAGTAGATTTGGGGGTGACTGATATTTGTACAGTTATTGAAAGGGTCATTTCCAGTATTCTTTGAAAAGGGAGAAAGGATTCAGATATCCTCAGAAAATATTGCCCAAACTCAACACCAGAATCCTTGGCTGTCTCTGGACTATGTTCCCACTTTGATTAGATACTCATGGAATGGACCGTGAATTGTGATCACCTGCCATGCAGATTGTGTTGACCTAGTGGCAGAGTAAAAGCAAGGTATAACCCCAGAACTCCTCTGGCTACATCAACTGGGGGAAGCTAAACTTTCCTGATATGAATGTAAGCCCTGGCTGCTGGTATGTCTAGGTACATTTTTGGATCTGACTGAGGTTGAATATGATAAATCTGATCAGAAGTCTGAGGCTTGTTTAGTAGTCTTCAGTTAAAATAAAATGTTAGTACTTCTTACTGAAGGCAAAAGTTAAACATATCTTAGTTTTAGAAAACTTGCTATCTTCTAGACATGATTCTGTCCTAATTTCTTTTCCTTATGAAACTGCATGCATGTTAGGTCTCTTTGCATGCCATATCTCCTGTACTATTCCTGTACCTTCTACTTTTCTATCGCTTTAATTCCATCTCTAGGATAGCTATTCTGATTCTGTCCATTGAGTTAATTTGTAAGATAGCAGGAAGATTTTGTATGCTGGCTAGCAATATCCTGCAGCCCATCTTTGAGGACCATGGTGCAGTAGGCCAAAGGAATATGAGATGAAAGAAACCTGCAGAGCCCCAGAAACTAGACCAGACCTACACACACACAACCCGGGAGTGAACAGAATCTCCTCAACCACTTTTAACTGCCTTCAGGGCAGGTGCAAACCCGAGTGAACTCAAACTTCTGAATCTACATAGCTGTAGAACTGACAACATAGATGGGCAACCATCTATAGAATGTGTTAGGGTGGAGTTCAGCACAGAGGAGCCATAAGCCCGCCTGGAAGTTAAGGGTATGGCAAGGAAGTAGTTATACCTAAGAACTGTACAGGCCTATTTGGTTAAAAAGGCTTCCCACAAACCAGGTAAGGAGAAAGGAAATGTGCTTCTGCCAATGATAAAGACGTGGTACAAGTTCTGCAGAGTAACAAGGGACTCTGGGGCCCTGACCTGAGCAAAAAGGCTTCCCACAAACCAGGTAAGGAGAAAGGAAATGTGCTTCTGCCAATGATAAAGACATGGTACAAGTTCTGCAGAGTAACAAGGGACTCTGGGGCCCTGACCTGAGGTTTCTGCTTGCAGGATCCGATGAGGATGGTTTGTCTCAGAGCACAAAGACATGTGAATATATCTAGTTGGTAGCCACAGTTCTTGGGATGAAGACAATAAAGATATTAAGGGGTTTGCATTTGGAAGTGTTTTGTGGAGAGCCAAGACTTAAGTGGCATTTTGAAGCTATCTTTACAAGAATATGCTGAATTTTGGAGCTAGCTGCATCTAGAGAGCCTGAATTGTAAGACTTTTAGAATTAAGAGAGGAACTTCCAAAGTTGTCCCCACCTCCATATCTAGAGAAGGGTCCCCATGCAGCTGCTTCAGGAGAAATAAGATCACCCTTGATACAAAAAGTGGATTACAACCTCCTATAGGATCTTGAATATGTGAAACAAAGGAATTCAGTTTAGCAATCCAGACAGAGGACAAAATCTATAGCCAGCCTCAATTCAAGCATTCCTGACGGCCTCAGTGGGCATCTCCCAATGAGATACTACCAGTATTGAAGAGCAATTGTCATCATCCATTAGAGGGTAACTACTAAGAAGTTTTTCTGTAGGTAGTGGGAGAAAAAAAACAAGCACCTCCAGCAATAATTTTGGAATCATATTTTGGATTCTGTTCAATCTTTTTGACTTAAAGCAGTTTAGTCAATTAGCTATGGGTTTTGGTATATAGTAGAAACATATACCATGGAGACTATAATTCCAAAGTCCTGTGAGCATCAGGGAATAGTGGCTTTTGTAGACTTTTTTTCTCTTGAATTTAGCAGTTTCATAATGAACAGAACTGTACCTTCATTGTCTGGGAGCACTGGTTATTTTAAACTCTTTGAGAATGTTAGCAATAACCTGATCCTATCAGCAGATATTTGGAAAAATATCTAATTTGAGATTCTCTTCAACTTTCAGCCACAACCTTGGCACCGTGATTTGAAAGGAATGATGCTTTCCTGAACCTCATCCTCTTATATCCATTGTTGGGGGAAACTATTGTTGGGGTTGCTAGTATTGCCCATTCTGGCCATGAGAACACAACTCCTAGAATCCAAAAATGTAAGGAAGCTAATACTAATCTCACAGTAGGCACACATCACCCACAGCATACATGTTCAGCATTGATGGAAGGATTTCAAGGTGTCTGCCTGCCGCAGAGCATAGGCTGCCCCAGATGGAANGGAAGCTAATACTAATCTCACAGTAGGCACACATCACCCACAGCATACATGTTCAGCATTGTCATCAATGATACTATTTTAGACGCCAAGGGTGAGATGGAAGGATTTCAAGGTGTCTGCCTGCCGCAGAGCATAGGCTGCCCCAGATGGAAGCAAGTGCAGGAGGAAAATGGGAGAAAAGCTTCTAAATCATAGAGGTAACAAATGTCTTAACTTTTCTAGGAACAAACTCAAAGGTTCATATACCTTAATTTTAGGGTGGTTTTGGAAATGTTAACACCCTGGCTCTTGAAGCTTGCTTCTTCATGTATGGGAACCTGAACACTTCTTGGAGTGATTATGGGCTAATAGGGTAAAGAGTCTGGATATTAATTTCCAAGTCTGGTTTCCTGATTAGACAAGCCCATCTAGCTGCCTGATGTTAAAAGGAGTTTCAGGGTGTCTGAAGGTGAGATAAAAATATAATTCCCACCAAACTGAGAAGGTATCTTCAGTCCAAAAAAAAAAAAAATGGGCAACTTCATAAGTTACTACCAAGAGTTTATTGATGGATAACGTACATATGGGAAGGATCAGGAAGGTGATGATCCAGACAGTTGCAGCTACACCCTGCAATGCCTGGAGTGGGAATTAATACTTATAAGGGACTTAGAAACAAAAATGTAAGTATTTGCACATGCCTTGCAACTACCTGTTTATCCAAGGGATTGATTTTTCACCCCACTTACATTACATAAACATAGCATCCCATTTCTTTCCCTGCCTCTGACTGCTATGCAACCAGCGCAAGGAAATATTATAAATATTTAAGCCAAAGCTTTGAAGGCCTCAAGGATGGAATAAGGTCTGACCAACATCCTCTGCACAGAGTTATGCTCATCCCAGTGTCTTTGAAACTCAAAGAAGTCTTTATAGAACTATCTGACACTAGATCATTAGGAATGTATAGATTATTATGGTCTGTCTAGATAGTGGTATCTCAGATGTACAGACTTGTTCTCACAGCAAGTTCAAAAGAATGTTCTAGGACCTAAAACTATTTAGACCATGAAGATGTATAGCTGAAGACACTGGTGAGGGTAGCTAAAAACATTTATCATAAGGTTATGACTGGAGGAGATAAGCTTGATTGGCTTATCTCGTAGATAAGCTTGAGCAGCTGGGTTGATTGGACATAGGACAGACAACCTGAGAACTTAAATCCAAAGTGGGGACTGTGGCTCATGGGACTGGAGAAGCAAGAGATAAGGTGGTCTGGCCATTAGAAGGGCTCGTCTCTTGGGCTTTTGAGAAGTTGAGGTGGGGATGTCCATGAACCTTTCCTAAGGTATCACTGGAAAAGCTTACTTCTAAAGCCAAAGGAAACAAATATAACCTAGATCTTATCAGAGCCTTTCAACAGATCAGTAATCTGGTTCTGGGTGCCACAGGAAACTGCAACAGGAATCCCATTTAAGGCTTTATGATGCAAGGCTGACATTTAAACAAGGCTGGTTTCAACTAAAGCTATTAAGATAGACCTTATATCTTAGGGCACACGGGGACCCAGGAAGAAGTGGATGGCCACACCAAGTTTGGGAGTGTGACTTGTTTAGTAGGGATAAACACCAGTTAAGCAAGGGAGGGGAAGGATGTTGAACTGTAATACAGACCCAGCTAAAGCTTCAGCCAACCCATCACAGCTCTGGAGGAAATACTGTGCGTCTGAGTCACCCTGCAACATGCCTGCTCCTGTCTTTGCCACTGGAAACAACGTGCAGCATAAGCCCTTGTATGAGCTAGTATATCGCATTGCCTGCACTGTGTCCCAGTCTCCCCCCAGCGAGGGTCTTGGGAACGGTGATGCCAGGCACAAGGGGTGGAAGTATCACTACCACTCTCCACCAGAAATGAAGACCTTCCTGAATCCCAACTCCTGAATCCCATCCTGAAAAATCAATCCCCAAGATGAGGTGTGTTGCCATCTGTTAAGTTTACTTTGGAAAGCAGAACTTTAAGACAAAGATTAGATGTAAGTTTATTGGGGAGGTGATCCCACAAGCATGTGCAGGGCTGTGGGGTAGTGAAACATGGATGTAATGAAGCCAGTCAGAGTGTGACTAAAAACAAGTTACCATTGAGAATCTCACCCCACATGAACTTTGGGAGACACTGGTAACCTGCCTCAAAGGTGTCTTGGTTAAGAGAAACTTGGTATTTATTAACTGTGTCCATCATGAGTTAGGCCTTGTTAATTCACAATTCACTATCCTCATGTATATTTAACTTGCTCCTCCATCTAGCAAATAGCACTTCTGGCCTGTGCATATGGCCACAGCCATGAGAAGCCCCAGGATCTCTGAAAGCCACTGATTGACACTTTCTAGTCCCTGTTCCCTAAGCACATGATGTCCCTGCACATGCCAACCCCTAATACTACAGAACATGCTTTCCTGAAGCCAAACACATCCATGTATAAGTGGGAGACCAGCTCTTCCGAGATGATATCCAGCCATGATTGCAGGATCCCTGAGTGACCCCCTAAGAAGGTAGGATGTTCTGTCTCACCCAGGAATGCAGTTCCACATCTTCATATGGTGAGAATGCAGTCAGAACTTGCTAAGGGGGTAAAGGGAGGACCTACTTTGTGTCCTACAACTGCCTTTACTTGATCCTCCAGTTTCATAGTGCTAACTTACTTGTATTTCCTACCATCTTTGTTCACGGTGTAACTTGCATCTGCTGGGTAATTCAATCAAGTCTTTGAGTTCAGCAATATCCACAACTCAGAGCAAGGTGTCAGGGTAAATTAAAGGGAGACTACCCCCTTCCTACCAAAGAGTCTGCATTTTGGCCGAAGCTGTGATGACCGTATCATTAGGGGACCATGTAAGACAAAAACCGTTGGGGTTGGTTAGTCAAGATCTCAGACCTCATCCAGCTCGAGGACTTGTCCGTGGAGGTCAGAGTGACTTCCTTGGGAAGCTGGCAACACACCCCGTTTCTGAGCTGCCTGGCTCTGCATTCCCAACTGCATTCTCGATGGCTCTCCATCCAACTAAAGCCTTCTCAGCTGTCAGGCCAGCTCACTGTCAGGCTCCTTCTGTGGAACATATGGCATGTTGGACAAGAGATCTTTAGAGTCTAACTGGTCCAGTCACCTCTAGACCTGTGATGAGCTGGGAGAGGTCACAGTCCTGACTTGCTGTGGTAAATAGTCTTTCCCCTTCTCCATTCTGGCTAAAGTCTGCCACTTCTTGAGCCTGTAAGAAATCAACTTCATTTTATATAAACATGACCGTCTACCCTCTCCTGTCTTTTCCAGAGAGACCTAGGTATATGACCGTGCAGCCGACGACCTCTTCTTTACCAGAGACACTGTGGAGTGTTGCTAGAAGCTAGTCTGGTCCTTCCAAGACAAGTGGTCCCTGATCAGAATCAGGTTCTACTTTTCCCTTTTGCTATTTATGTAGGATCTGGATTCTTAGACAATCACCTGTGTATTTAAATAATTTGAGAAGAGATCAGTCTACTGAGACTTGTATCCACAGCCACATGTCTTCATCGTTGAAGGAAAATTTTCTTAGAATGTCCTGGCTGATACCTCAAGCTGACACAAGCAGATGGAGTCAAAGATGCTCACTATTTCACTCTATATTTTTCTTTCTACAGCGTTTTATTGTACAACATCTCCCAAAACCGTTTCACAGAGTCACATGCAGAATATGGCTAGAAGCTCATGGGAGTCCTCCAAGTTCCGTTCAGACCTTGATCAGTATAGTGACTTCTGGGCCAAGTTTTCTGAGGACTTTGCTACTTGAGATGAAGACAGCGTAGTCAAGCACCTTCTTGAATAATTGTGGGGGAAACCAACATTTTCCTTGGTCCTTCCTTGCTCCTGACAGCCTGTTCTGAAGCTGGTTTGTGTAAAGCTTACTCAACACTAAACACATACTAGGTGATGGATATAATGAAGACAAGGCATTATACTGAGGGGAACCAGAAGAGATTTTAAAAATGTATTAGATCGGAATTAATATGGGGAAAATGTCTCATGCTTGATTGTGCTGGGAAGAGGCTTCTTGCCATAGTGTGAAGACCTCTGCCCAACAGAAAAGATGTTCGGCGATTTCCAGACATGACTTAATTATCTCTAAGGAATGTGGAGATCTGGACATCTGAAATCACCAAGAGCATTTGTTGTATTTTGGCTTAATGAAAGGCTAGATGGTAAGAATCCTTAGATTAGCAGCCAAGGAGGAATAAAGACTTTGTGTCTGCGACAGAGCCCTGTTCTCAGTTGATGGCAGGGACTCATTTCCAAAGCCAGGCACTGTGTGGATTGGGGTCTGAGATTTCCAGCCAGGCAAGTGACAGTATAAAAAAGCCCCACATTGTGACCACTTTTAACCAAGGGGCTAATATTATGGTTCTTCAGCCTACAGATTTGTTATCAAAGGAGGTGATCATTAAACTGAGAGCCCCAGAGCTGAGGGTTGAGGGAGGAAGCTCGAAGCCATCCTCTCCTGGAAGGACAACTTACCTTCCATGGGAAGCTTATACACCAGTGATGCTCAGAGCTGGTTGGTGGTGTCCTTGCTCCTCCATCTAGCAAATAGCAGTATTGTCTGCTTAATCTTGTTGACTATAATCAGAGCCAAAATATATATCATCATCCACCATAATACCCTCAATTTATGCACTAAATGGCATTTTCTAAGTGGTAGGTGTCAAGGACTCTGCCATGAGCCTCTGCTAGTTTTGATTCACTTCATTGATTCAGTTAACTTGTTCCACGTGTGCCTAAGATGCATGTTCTGTATCATCATCCACCATAATACCCTCAATTTATGCACTAAATGGCATTTTCTAAGTGGTAGGTATCAAGGACTCTGCCATGAGCCTCTGCTAGTTTTGATTCACTTCATTGATTCAGTTAACTTGTTCCACGTGTGCCTAAGATGCATGTTCCACCCTTCTGGGATTTGATTGGTTTGATAGTTCAAATACAGAAACTTTGCCCGTTACTTCCTC
>NW_007727351.1:374013-375566 GCF_000696425.1 Galeopterus variegatus
GTCAAGGACTCTGCCATGAGCCTCTGCTAGTTTTGATTCACTTCATTGATTCAGTTAACTTGTTCCACGTGTGCCTAAGATGCATGTTCTGCCCTTCTGGGATTTGATTGGTTTGATAGTTCAAATACAGAAACTTTGCCCGTTACTTCCTCAGACTTATCTGCCTCCTCCCCTCCACCCAGGCACACCATGACTATTAGGCTACTTAGTTTGACCACAATTCACTATCCTCATGTATATTTAACTTTTTATATGTCTGTTTGGACACTCTCTATTGCTGTGTCCTCAAGTTCACTAATAGTTTCCTCTGCAATACCTACATGTTCTTAAACATTCACTGTGATTTTCATCGCACCCATTATTTCCTCTCTGAAAGTTTGGGATCATTTTTATATCATGCACTGTAACTTAGATGCATGGGACACAGTGGACATAACTGTATTTCATGTGTTAAAGTTATAACTAGTTCTCATTTCTGCATCTGTGTTGGTTACAATCAATTTTTCTTCCTTCACCTTGCACAGATGGAAAACTGGTTCCCAATGCATTCTTGAGGCTATGTTGGGTTGGCCTCTTACACCAACCTAAAACTCTGATTCAAACTAAGACAGTCCAACAAAGCAAAGATGCATTTACTCGCCCCTCAACAGCCTCAACATGGAACTGCATTCTGACGTACAAATGTCTGCTGTAAATGACATGTAGAACTGAGTCAGACCAGCTTAACTATATCAGATGCTTTTGCAGCTATTGATCCCAGTTCACTTCTGGTCCATTCCATGCCTCCCTTCTGCTGTAAGTTGGGGGAAGACATTACCTTTGCAGCCTATGTCTCCAAAATATAGTACCAGCTTTTTGGAAACTGGGCCCACCCATAGGAGAAACTGGCAGGAGACTGAGGATAGGAGGAAGAGAAATCCAACACATCTTACCTCCTTCTGACGGCTTCAGACCTCAGTTCTAAGAGTTGCTTCATGACTCCAGCTTCATCAGACAGGACAACTATGGTGTCTGTTTCCAAAAGACTACCCTTGGGCTCCAGTCACACCACCTAATCAAATTGTCCTTTCAGCCTGGGAGTGGTCACAAACGAGTCCTTTTTGAGACCAGGTGCACTTCTTTGCCTCCTCATAGATTCTTGGCCTTCAGTGCTATGTTACTATATCTCCTTAACCATGACTCGGCAAGGGAGTGTTCAGATTCCCTTACTTTAAGACACTTCCAAATGTTTGGAGTTCCATATATCTTAATCATGTCTCAGAACCATCTCTTGTGTCCACTTCAAGTAGTTGAAGAACCGGGAAAATGACTAATAGTTCTCAAATGATACAATCCACAGGTCCAAAAAGATAGGCACTCCGAGTATTGCCAGTGAAATGGTTACTGTGGTTTTACAGTGAGAGACTCTGCTCGGTGCACTTCAACCTTTCTCATCACAGAACTTAACGTCCTGGGCTTGGACTTCTCCTTGAAATACCAGCCCTTTCCTAGTAAGGGAAGACTAACATTGGAGCCATACATATCTTGTAACCTGTGAAATGACTTTCCTATCA
>NW_007727351.1:376196-380892 GCF_000696425.1 Galeopterus variegatus
AAGGGAAGACTAACATTGGAGCCATACATATCTTGTAACCTGTGAAATGACTTTCCTATCACATGAACTCAGGTTGCACCAGGCCTCCCAGGAGTGTGTGCTAGGTTGTTGGTGATGGTGTGGGAGGTCCTGAAGAACAGGGAATGTCATGTGTCAAATTCAGTCCAGTTTCTGCCATTAACAGGAAACAGACTGAATCCTCGCTTTTCCTTGTCTTTGACCCTGACTTAGTTCATTAGGACAAACTAAGGTGGACATCAAGGGAAAGAGATAGGAGAAGGCAGTAAACCAAGTGGGGGATGCTTAGTCTTCATAGCTGTTTCTCTCAAACTAGACAGGCCTGGTCTGGAAGACTTTTTAAAAAAAAAAATCACCACTCACTTCCTATCTAACCACTTGGGATATTTTGCATAATGAAATGGTAATCTATTTTCCTGGTCTTTCAGCTTTGTTACCTGGACTTTGTAGTAAATAACCCAATAGAGAACAACTGGGTATAGAATCTAGAGTCAGGAATCCAAGCTCTTAGGACTTTCCCCGCAGCAAGGCTACTGGCAAGCTTGGTGTAGAAACTGGAGTTTCTAATTCCTGCAGGTATAGAGCTGGCAAATACTATGAATTACAGAAATGGACATGTGCACACAAACAACTCACTTTTGCTTTAATTAGAAGCTAAATTCTCATACATACTAAAAATTAGAAATATTCTAATGCTTCTCTCAGCAGTATGTGACAAAAAGCTCCTTGGGACAGTGGGACCTGGCCTTCCTGAGTCAAGGCCCAGAGACAGTTTCCTTCACATTTTTCATCCCTATGAGGAGTCTTGGACTTCAGCAGCATGTGGTTTCACAGAAAATGGGTTTTGTAAAGGGAGCCCCTCTGCAAGTCCAGGCTCCATTAGGAACAAGGCAGGGGTCCTGTGGGGAGACACTCCTTGCTGAGGAGTGCTAGGGAAGGACAGTTCAGTGGCACTCTCCTGGACGACCACCAGCTCTACACTTGTTCACTCAGAAAGATACAGAATTGATAGACACAAGGCGGCTACTGGTGACGAGCTCAGGACAGTATAGGTGTAAGGGAAGCCAAGTGTGACAAACCCAGAGCAGTGTCTTTCTGTGCCTGAAGTCCAGTCCCTTCTAACACTGACCCATCATTACTTTACGAGGAACAGAAGGAAAGAATGTGGCGACCCTTCTGCAACAAGGATGGGGAGCTTGTGTGGTCACATGTCAAAGCAGAAGACAGTTCTGCCTGAGGATGAAGCCCTGTGTGTTACTGGAGTCTCTGACTCCAGCTGACGGAGGCCCCCAGGCATAACTGACATGCTTGACAACGCTGTCCCTGACCCTTCTGCAACAAGGATGGGGAGCTTGTGTGGTCACATGTCAAAGCAGAAGACAGTTCTGCCTGAGGATGAAGCCCTGTGTGTTACTGGGGTCTCTGACTCCAGCTGACGGAGGCCCCCAGGCATAACTGACATGCTTGACAACGCTGTCCCTGGGTCTGCCACACTACTAAGTACGGGCGTATTTGCTGAGTTGGGAAGTCTGCTGAGGTGATGGGTCTTAGCTAGGAATGAGGATCCTCACATAGAGATGGGACTATGGTACTCAGGGCTGACATTTAGTGACGAGACTAAGGACTCAGTAAAAGAGAAAGAGGAACGTGTACCGTTGGTTCCATGGGGACACAGATTCTCTCTGACCCATGTGCACACACATATACATACAGATCAGGGGATTTAAAGAGAAAGGTAAAAATACAGGAATGAGCAGTCTCTGATCCTAAGCTTGACTCCAAACAAATCTGACAAACTCCACCTAGTCTGAATACTTATATTCCGAGCAGCAGGGACGCTCTCTGGCTAGAACAGGTGACTGGCATTAATGGTGATGTCTTAGGCTATTGCTCTTTCTCTGCTCAGCTTCTTAGACTTCTGAGATCCAGAACTTACCCTGGGGAGACTCCCATGAGCTTTCGTTTCTGGCTTCATTTAAAAAATCTATCCCATATACTAGAAATGTGTTATTCATATGAGCCCTGGCTTTGTGGCAGGATTCAAGAGATGTTTTGTCTCGCCTATGTCCTATTAAGCCACATAAAAGTGACAGGAATAAAAGATGGGAATCAAAGCAGGATATAATAGGGTCTGATGTCTCTTCCATAAGTAAAAAGGCTTTGGACAGGCCACCCATTGGATCTCTGCACTGTTAATTCTTAGCTCAAATTTCCTAAGGTGGGTAGAATCTTAATAGCTGTGGATGGAACTGGATTATCCATGATAAACATGAAAGTCCTGGCCGGGTGCAGGTGCTCCCCATCCCATGGCTCATCACAGCTGATTGTAGCTCTAGGGTGGACCAGAGAGGGCAGCCAGGCCTGTCCTCGATGCTGCCTCCTGTTTGTTTCTTGGGATGTCACTGCTGGATGGACTAGACACAACACACGCAGAAACAGAACAGTGGCTCACAAGGAGCAATCTCTACTGACAGGCATGAAAAGATGCTCCCAATCATCTACGTAACTGCACACAACCAACACAGTTGTTGCACACAACCAACAAGTTTTGTCAAACTTGACAGATAGGATAAGAGACTGTCATGAGCTGAAATTGTATCTACAGAGGCAGAAGCACTCCCCAAAATATGTTCTTTCCCAATTCTCTTCATGTGACAAATTTGTAAAAATGCTGACCACCCAGCTGGTACTCTGGGGTGTATTTAAACCAAAGCAATTTCTGAAAAATCCTTTATCCAGACAACTGTTTGTCTGCTGTGGCAATGTTCGCAGTGGAGGGCTAGCTCTTGTGCTTCCCTCTCAGGACTCACCGGGCTTATGTGGTCAGGTCTTGCAGGTTCAAAGCTGTTTGAGTCCAGCTCTGCTCTCTTCTCGAATATGCTTCCTGGTGACAAGAATGAGGTCAGAGAGCAGAGGACCCGGGATGGGGGAACTGCAGAAACTTGGAGATGTTCAGGGAGGGATGGAATGAATGAGTCACATCTGCCTAAGCCAAACGTGCACCAGCTGGTCTGCCATCGGGCAGGGGGCAGGAGGAGCAGCACTTAGCCACCTTTGCAGAAATGGAATATTAGGCCTAAAAGACTTTATATGTGAGAGGAGATGAGGAAAGCTGACATCCTATTGTCCAGAACAGGTCAATGCAGACTTGAGACTTTAATGTTGGAGCTTCCTCCATATAAGACCTTGATAAGGTCCTCCTCACCGGGTCTGGGCTAACCCAGGTCTGCCTAGAAAAGTAACATGTATCTGTCTTCTCACTGCTTCTGTAGCTGTCATTGCCAACCTGCAGAGATAAGATTAGACATGGAATAAGCTGTCAGCCTTTTTATAGAACTGCCCCTGATGTGTGAAACTCTCCCTTGACTGGGGAAGTGGTACATTAACAGGCAGGCCTTGTGTCTACCCGGCTAGAATGTCAGAAAGGATCAGTGAGACCTGGAGCTTAGAACTTCTATTTCACGGTGACCCCTGTGCACTTGGCTCTTATCTGTGGCCACTCTGTGTCCTGTGTGGGCAAGAGGCCAAGGAATCTGTGTTCTGTGCCCCCCAATCACATGAAAATATTGTAGATGATGTACTTCTTGTAAAAGACTCTGATAAAACCAAGTAAATGTAACATTCAAAAAAAGCCTGTTGTGTCTTCTGAATTGGTATATTTGACCCACTCACCACACCTGTGCTGGTACAAGATGCTCATCCAGAATGAAGGATAATAGGATAAGTGGTGCCCTGTCCCTGTGTCCGAGACGCTGGCCTCTCAAAGTGACTGTTTTACTTCCCACTGATGGATGCAGAGGCCAGGACTGGGTCAGCATCATCTGTCCCTCCAGGTGCCTAACGGTAGGAGAGTCTTGCTTGTCCCTGCTCCATCTGGACTCATTTCTGCAGGTCATGGGGCATCTGTTTCTTTATAATCTGTTTCTTTACTCCAGAAACCATCACACGGCCCCCACACATGTTTGGAATGTGCTTGGACATGCTTGGAAGATCCTGGAAGTCCTCTATGTCCTAATCAACTCTTGCTGATCTTCATTATTTTCTGGCCAATTTTAAAAACAACTCTAGTGGTCTTCAAATGTGCTGCTTGACAGGGGTACCAGCACAACCAAACAATTCCTTAAATAGTTGTTAATATCTTATGTCTCAGGACCACTTCTTGGATCCACTTCAAGTGGATAAGATGAGGAGCCAGGAAAATGGCCAATAGTTCAAAAACTATAACTTGTAATTTCCCAGGTGCATTGACAGTGCAATGTCTCACTGCGGTCTCACAATCAGACACTGGTGTACTTCTAGGCATTAGAGAACAGAGGGTTCTCTGCTTAGACTTCTCCCTAGAAATAGTAAACAGTTCCCTATGAAGGGAAGATTCTAGGTGACATTGGCGCCATGTGTATCTTGTCTCTTACTGAGGTAGAAGGTCCTGAAGAACAGGGAATGTCACCTCTCAAAGTAGATTGGCAGTCCAATTTCCATCATGAGGACTAAATAGACTGAGTCTCCTCACTTTATACTCATCTTTGACCCTGACTTTGTTCGTTCAAAGACTAACAGCAGCGAGAACAGAGGTTGGGGAAGGCTTTAAAGTGGATGGGGGAGCGGGGACTGTTTGGAATCTTCTTGTCTGTTTCTCTGACTAGACAGGCCTGGTTCAAAAAAAAAAAAAAAAAAAAAC
>NW_007727351.1:381892-420123 GCF_000696425.1 Galeopterus variegatus
AAAGGCCTGGGTAAAAAAAAAAAAAAAAAAAAAAACTCGGCAACATACACCCTGTCTATTGCCCTGGCTTTTCAGCCTTGTTACCTGGACTTTGTGGTAAATAACCCGATAGAGAACTGTTGGGTGTGGGGTCTAGAATCAAAAATCTAAATTCTCGTAATGACTTTGTCCAAGACAACTGGCAAACCTCAGTGTAGAAAGTGGTGTTTACAGTTCCTACAAGTAAAGCTGGCAAATGCTAAAAAGTTACAAAAACAGCTGCTTATAGAGAGTTAAAATTGCTTTTCATCTGGTTTCGTGAGATATTGTTGCAAATTATGCAAAGGAAAAATTAAACATTCTAATGCCTTAGGTGGCAGTACAGGTGACAGAGCTTTGACACAGTGTCTAATAGTTGGATCTGGTATTCTGGTGTCCATCATTATTTTTTAAACCTAGAATGAGTCTTGGGGCCTTCAGTAGCCTCTGGTTTGGCAGGAAGTGAGTTTTGTGAAGGGTGCCCCTCTGCATGGCCAGGCCCTGGGACACACAGGGCAGGGGGCCCTTTGGGGATAGACTCCTTGCCAGGTAGTAGCACCAGGGAAGGACAATGAAGTGACACTTGTCTGGACTGTGTCTTAGACCATTTTGTCACTCATAACAGCATACTTGAAAGTGGGGAGTTTACAGAGAATTTATTTTGTACAGTTTTGGAGGCTGGGAAGAAGAAGACTGCGGGGTGCATCTGGTGGGAGCCTTCTTCTGGTGGGGACTCTCTGCAGAGTCCTGAGGCGGTGCTGGGTATTACACTGGGAGAAGGCAAGTGTGTTCACACGTTCTCTTCCTATCCTTAAAACCATCAGTCAGCTCTTATAACCCATTAATCCATTAATGCATTAATCGATTAAATTAATCCATTCATAAGAACACCCTCAAGGTCCAGTCACATCCCACCTTTCAAATACTATATTGGGAATTAAGGTTCAACATGAGATTTGGAAAGGACAAACATTCAAAACACACCAGACTTCTTTCTCTTGTTTATTGAGAAAGATAAGAGTGATAGACACATGATGGCTACTGGTGGCCAAAGAAGACAGCATAGGTAGAAAGCAGGCCAGATGTGACAAACTCAGCAGTGTGGCTTCTTGTGGCTGGAGAATCAACAATCCCTCTTCCACTGACCTACTAACCGATGAGTGTATAGGAAAGTGTAGCAAGTGATGACCCCTCTACGATAAGGTGGGACCATGTGTGGTCGCACGTCAAATCAGAAGACAGTTCTGCCTGAGACTGAAGCAGAGAGTCAGATTGACCGTGATAGGCTGATAGCATCTCTTCCTGATGCGTGTGGTGGTTTGACAAGGTGACCTCTTGTAGACACCCTCTAATAACTGGAAGGTTAAGAAGAATGTTCCTTTCACTTGCACAGGGACAGAGCATATCTCTGGGGCTGTGTGCACACACATGTGCAAGTAGAGGCGTCTCAAGGTGAAGGTATAAATCTAGGAAGGGGTAGTCCCTGACCCTAGGAGAAGTCTTTGCTTTTTCCTAGAAACCAACCTCTGTCAAATCCTTCCCAGTAACTCTAGAAATAGCAAGTGATATTTTCATTTTAGTCAAGATCTGTAAAGGTCCCGTTTCCCCGGTTTTCCTAGGAGTCTCATGTGTGTGTTGGACTCTAGAATCTTCGTGGACTTTGGATCTTGTTCTGATCTTCTAAAGTGGCTTTCTCTGGTCTGGCCTACCTGTATTCTTGGGCCATCCTCTCAATTGCTTGGGAATGTCTGAGTATGAGGCAAGAAATGAGACAGATGGCGTTACAGGAAGGTGTCATTTCTACCTGTACATACATTCTGGTCATTCTGACTTCCATGACACAGGACCCTGGGTGCTTTTGAGGGTAAAACTTATGACTTCAGTAAGTGAATTCTTGTGCTCAGGATTTAAATGTTGTTTCTAACATTCTCAGGTCTGTTTGACCAAATCACTCCTTCAAGAGCTGGAAACTGTATTTAAAAACAGTCCTGAGGACAGTAATCATCCAGACCACTCCACCCCCATTTAGCTTCTGTTGAGTCATAAAGGTTCTTGTGCACTTTTGTATAATAAGTTGAGTTGTCACCATAATGAGACTTACGTAGAGTGTTTGAGGGACTTGGCTAGAAGGAAAACTTTCTGGCACCTTCATCTTTTCTCTGGCAACACTAAAGTTAACTCATTCTAGGAATTGGGCATGTTAAAGATGCCTTGTGATTCCCATGAGGCCAATTGGAAGATGAATCAGCTGAGATATACTGAGATTCTCCTGGATTTATGGGACTCTCAGCGAATCAGTGGTATCTTCCTGGCCATTGTAACTATGAAGAATCACCAAGGTCCTCTTCACTACTAGGTGCAAAACTTGCCCTATGGGCTCTGTGGGCCCCCAGTAGAAGAGGAAGGCTTTAGTGACACAGGGTGTTGCTCAGGAGCACTGTGTGCTTCTGCTGCCCCTGCTTGGAGCACTAGGCCCTCGCTATGGCTAGTTCAGTAACCAGCATTAATGGTGATGTCTCAAACTATTGCTTTCTTTTTTCAGTTTTGTAGAATTCTGAGATCTTCAATTCTCCCTGTGAAGAAGCCCATGAGTGTTTGCTCCAGGTTTCATTTTCAAAAGTCATTGCACATAATAGAAATGTCTTGTTCACAGGAGCCCTCATGTCATTGCAGGACTGAAGAAACAGTTTCTCACCTAGGTCTGAGCTACATAAGAGTGGATGGAAAAATATAAAGTCAGGCCCTGTTTGATTCTTATTTTTCCAGAAGTGAAAGTCTCTGGGTAAGTGACCCATTTAACATCTGCTCAAATGGAGATGAATTCTCCTCAGCTCAGACTTCTTGAGACAGAGGTCAATATGGTTGTGGTCAGAGTTCAGGTATCCACTATGAATATGAAATTCCTGGCCAGTACCAGACACTCCCACTAATGTGATAGAATCATCATGGCCAGCTGTAGCCCCCAAGTGGGCCGGGGAGGGCAGCCAGGCCTATTCTCGATGCTGCCTTGTGTTTGTTTCTTTTGGTTTCAGTGCCGGACAGACTGGGGACAGCATAGGCAGGAACAGATCTGTGGTTCAGAAGGAGCAGGGTTGAAGTTCAGAAGGAATCTTTACAGATGTGAAGAAAAGGTCCTTCAATTAGCCTTTACATCAAGGTTCTCATAACTGCAGACAACCAATGCAGATTGATTAAAAGCTGCTTTCTCTTCAGAACTGAGACTTAGGAAGTAGGAGCTGGTACTCCTAGAAGAGACTATATTTATCCAGGACAGGTCAGTGCAGATGTGAGCCTTTAACGCTGGCATTTCCTCCATATAAGAGATGTTGAAAAGGTCCTCATCGGGCCTGGGCTGACCTGTGCCTGCCTAGGAAAATAACTTGAATTTGTCTTCTCACAGCTCTGTAGCCATCTCTGCCATGCTGCAGAGTTGATAAATGTGGAATACGGTGTCAGCCTTTTTATAAAACAGCCACTAATGTGTGGAACTTTCCCTTGACTGGGGCAGTGATACACTGACAGGCAGGTCTTGGGTTGGTCTGGCTAGACTATCCAGGATTAGTGAGACGTGGAGCACAGAGCTTCTGTTCAAGGTGACCCCTGTGCACTTGGGCTTTTTAGCCAGCTACTTACCCTGTGTTGGTGAGAAGCCAAAGGAAGCCACGTACTTCCACATTTCTGAGTCCCCCAATGAGATGAAGAAATGGTAGATGATGTACTGTCCTAGATCCTCTCATGAAATCTGGTAAATGTGTCACTCAATTAAAACTGAGAGTTTTCTGGGTTGGCACATCTGAAATCATCACCATAGTTGTGCATTTAAGATGCTCATCCCAGAATGGAGGAAGTTTTCCCCAGTGCCTGTGGCTGAGGTCCTGGCCCCTCAAAGTAACTTTCACTTCCCGTGACTTAGAGGCAAGGACTGGATCAGCATCATCCATGTCTATAGACACCTAAAGGCAGAAGAGTCTTGCTTGGCCCTGCTCCATCTGGGCTTGTGTTCCTGTAGCTCATGGGGTACCTGTTTTCTCACTGTACCGTATCTCCCGAAATCATCTCATTGCCCTCACACATGACATGATCAGAAGCTCATGGGAGTCCTCCATGGTCTGTCAGCCCTTGCTGGTCTTATTGTTACTCTGGTCAATTTTTCAAAACCGCTTTGGTAGTTTTCAGATGTACTACTTGAGAAGGTGGCAGCGTAGCCAAGTGCCCCTCTTGAGTCATGATTGTGAATAAAAAAATTCACCTGCCCCCCCCCATTCTTTCCTTCTCTTAACAACCCATTCCTTTAAAGTTTTTATGTGAAAATCATTAAACACTTAAGTACTTGCATGATTGGACAAAGACAAGGCACCATAGTTAGGGGATCCAACAGACTAAAGGAATACTGGATCAGAGTCCATTTGGGGTGGAAAGTGAGTCTAATGCTTGAGACTGTCCTGGGTGGATTCTTGCCATTGTGCAAAGGTCATCTGCCCTACAGAGAATCTGTTTGGCAGTTTCTGGGCTTACTTGCCCTTAAGGGATGTGGGGATCTGGATATATCTGTTAAGAGCATTGTTTTTTGCTTTAGCTTAATGACAGATTAGGTAGTAAGAGTCATTGGATCAATGGCCAAGGAGACATGAAGACTTGGGGAGCCCTGTTCTCACCTCATGGCAGAAACTCATTCCCTATGAGAGGCGATGTGTGGATCATGGTTTGAGCTTTCTAGTCAGACAAGTAACAGTATGAAGAAGCCCCACACAGACTCATTTCAACCAAGGAGGCTAACAAATAGTTCTCCAGCCTACGGATTCATTACCAAGGCAGGTGACCGTGTGACTGAGAGCCGTGGAGGTTTGAGGGTTGGAGTAGGAAGACGGAAGTGACTCTCTCCTGGAAGGAGAACCACATATCTTCAACACGTAATAGTTATAACAACTCAGTCTCCATGGGAAGCTTCTAAACCACTCATGCTCATAGCTGGTTGCTGCTCAGCCTTGCTCCTCCACTTAACCAATAGAATTGTCTGCTTGCTCTTGATTATTAATCAGACAAAACCTCAGCACTCACTGTGGGCCACTGAATTGATGCTCTATAGTGGCTTTTCTAAGGGGCAGGTGTCAAGGACTGTGCTGTGAGTCTCTGGTTCTATGGTTCACTTCATTGATTCAGGTAACTTGTTCCATGTGAGCTTAAGGTACATATTCTGCCCTTTTGAGGTTTGAATGTTTACATGTTGATGGAGTTGTCTAACACTGACATTTTGGCCACTACCTCCTCAGGTTTTCCAGTCTCCTCCCTTCTCCAAGTGCTCCATTTATGTATTATTAGGCCACTTAGTTTGCCCACAACCCACTGTATTTCTTTTCGTGTATACTTTAAATTTTTCTGGGTCAATATGAACTCTTCTTGCTCTACACTGAAGTTCACTAAATTTCATGATATCTATTTGTTCTTAAACATATTCACTGTAATTTTCATCCCACACATCAATTTGCCTCAAGGTTTGCTTCGGATAACTTCTACATCATTCATGTCTTAACCTTAAACATACTGGACATAGTGGTAACTGTTTGAACATGATAGTTACATGAGTACAGTTCTTATATCTCCTCAACATATGGAATAGTTACAACAAGTAATGTTCACCAATGCATCTGTGTCTGTTGGTTACAATCAATTTTTTCTTCCTTCACCTTGTGCATATGGAAGATCGGTTTCTAATGAATTCTTGAGGTTAAAATCTGAGTTGGCCTTTTCCTTATACCAATCTGAAACCCAGATTTAAGCTAAGACAGTCCAAAAAGGCAAGGATGCTCTCAAAAGCCTCCAAATAAACCTTCTCATGTGCAAATGTCTTCTGAAAGGCATGTAGTAGAACTTGAGTCTGGCCAGCTTTACTGTATTTATTAATTATGCAGCTATCGGTCCTGTTTGACTTCTAATCCATTCCTTGACTCCCTTCTGGTATAAATTGCTGGAAATATCACCTTAGCAACCTATGTTTTCCATGTACAATACCAGCTTTCTGCCAGATGGGTGCAGCCAATAGGAGACACTGGCAGGAGTCTGAGGATAGGAGGGAAGGGGAAGCCAGTATACTTCACCTCCCACACTGCCTCTTACCTTGTGCTTCCAGCTTCATCATCCAGAATGCCAGATCCCATGGGCTGTCATTGTCATGCTTGCCATGTTTCATTTAACTGATAAGTGGAAAATGTGTTCTGCACGTTCAGCATGCACAAAATGGTGTGCATGAGGGACAACTGTGTTATCTAAGGCTTTCCAGTCCTGGGTGCTTCTACTTCCTGTGTGCTGGTCTCGCTTCATGAAAACTTGCTTCCACCAAGGTCTACCATGTGCATCGGGGCCTGAGGTTGCAGCCAGACAATGACAATATGAAAAGGCCCATACTATGACTCGTTTCAACCAAGGGGCTGAGTTAGTCCTCCAGCCTCGATACTATCAAGGGAGGTGATCATAAAACTGAAGGCCGCAGTATTATGTGAGGGTTGGAGGAGGAAGACAGAAGCCATTCCTTCCTGGAAGGACAACTTGCCTTCCATGGGAAGCTTATAAATCAGCGATGCTTGTAGCTGGTTGTTAGTTGCTCCTGCTCCTCCATTGAGCAAATAGCAGGATTGTCTGATTGGCCTTTTTGGTTATTAATCAGAGCCAAATTCTTATGACAGGCTATGGGACATTCAAGTGTTACAGAAAGATGGCATTTTCTTAATAACTAATAGGTATCAATGACTCTTATAGTTTTGTGATTCATTTCATTGATTAAGTTAAGTTGTGCAAAAGAGGCATATTCTTCACTTTTGAGGCTTGATTCTGCACATGTTAATTTACAGTTGTGTTCAAATATGGAAAAATTTTGGCAGCTTATTTGAATTTGTCTGCCTCTTGCTTTGTTTATATGACTTTGTACCAAATATTTAGTTTTACATAGCATATCCATGTGTCAACACCAACACTTGGATTCCTTGCTGGTGGGTAAAATGAGAACTAGAACATGATTCCTACTTTAAAATCCCACTGCCTTGTCTTTGTGAACCTGGATTGTGGTGACTATTGAGAATGATTATCAATATTGATTATGGATTATGGTGACTATTGACAAATATTTCACTACTTTCATAGTAAGAAACTGTACTTTTACCTATGGCATTAGAGAACTTAGGGTTCTAGGATTGGACTTCTCCCCAGAAACACTAGGCAATTTCCTAATAAAGGAAGACTCTAGGTGACATTAGAGCCGTACATATCTTGAAGCCTGTGAAATGACTTTCCTATCAAATGAACTCAGGCTGCACTGAGCCCCTCAGCAGCATGTACTAGATTGCTGCTTATGACATAAGAGGTCCTGAACAGGGAATGTCAGTAGTTTCCTTTGTTAATAGGAAATAAACTGAGTTCCTCACCTTATCTTTTCCTTGATCCCAACTTTGCTGTCAGTCTTATTTCATCCTGTGAACAATTTGAACAGGAGTTGTAGAGCTTTAAACTGAATTGGGGGACTGCCTAGAGACTGTGTCCATTTCTGACAAGCCTTGTTCAAAAGACTGCTTAAAAAACAGCACACACCTTCTCTGACCACTTGGGATGTTTTGTTTAATGAAATTGTATAATCAATTCTTCTGGTCTTGCTCTCAGCTTTGTTACTTGAATTTATAGTAAATCAGAGAACTATGTGTGGATCTAGCTTCAGAAATCTAAAGTCCTTACAATGATTTCCTCCAGCAAGACAACCGGCAAACCTCAGTGCAGAAAGTGATGTTTCTAATTCTGCAGGTAGAGGGCTGACAAATGCTCAAAAGAATCACAAAAGTAGAGCTGTGTGTAGAGATATCAAAACTGATTTTATGCCTTATATGAAATTAATGTAAATGCCTTATCTTAAACTGAAGGCATTCTAATGCCTTAGGTGACAGTGTGGGTGACAAATCTCTTCATCACACTGTCTGGAACTTGAGTCAGTTATGCCACATCCTGTATTTCTTGACCTTAGAATGAGTCTTGGGGCCTTCAGTAGCCTCTAGTTTGGTAGAGAATGAATTTTGTGAAGGGAGCCCCTCTGTAAGGCCAGGTTTCAGGATAAAGTATGCAGGGAGCCCTGTGGGGAGACCCCCTTGCTGAGGAGCGCCAGGGAAGGACAATGTGGCACTTTCCTGGATGACCTGCTCTACCCTTGTTCACTCAGGTCAGAAGACATGTGGTGGCTGCTGCTGACCAGCAAAGAGGACAGCATAGGTATAAGGAAAGCCAGGTGTGACAAACATGGAGCAGGGTGGCTACAGACTCCATAGTCCCTTCTAACACTGACCCATTACTAATGAAAATACAGAAGAGGAAACTACGGTATGAGTAACTCTTCTGCAATAAGGGGAGGATCTGTGGTCACGTGTCAAATCAAAGACAGCTATGCCTGAGATTGAAGCCCTGCCTATTTCTGGGGTCTCTGACTCTAGTCAATGGTGGATGTCCTCCAGAGACAATCAACATGCTTGACTCAGCCAGCGTGGATCTGCCACTGTATCAACGAGGGGCATATGCAGAGTTGGCAAATCTGAGTTGACAAACTTTAGCTAAGAACAAGGCACCCCACAGAGATGGGTCACTTGGATTTCTGACTGACACTTTGTGAAGGATGAAACTGAGGACTCAGTAAAAGCATGGATGTGACTTGGAACCTCTTCCAAGCTGGACGTTGCTCTGGGAACTTCTCCATGCATAGTCTGTTTTTCTTTGCCCCTCATCTGGAGTTCCCCTCTGTCCCTGAATATGGATCTTCATTTGCTTCACTGTTTGGAAATTCCTGGGCCTGCAGACTGCCCTGAACTGTTCAGTGTAAAGCTGTTCTGCCTAAGTCAGCATGCTGATACCCAAGTATGACTCTCAAAATCAATGGCTGTTTTGGAGCTATGTTGTCCATAGAGAACAAGGGTCCCCATAAAATGCCACCACCTAGGATCATGTGGCTATTATTCCAAGCCCATTGTCTGTAAATGGAAAGGCCACCATTAGAGACACAGATCTCTGTACTGGTTGAGCTTTCTGTAGAGACAGTTCATGACACTTCCTTGAACCCCCTAAAAATCTTGGGGATATCCTCAGTGGTGGCTGAAATATCAGTTTGGCATTTTACATACTCGTTTTGAAACAAAATGTAGAATTATTCCTACTAAGAGGGCTTATTACACCTTTTTTGGTGTAAAAAAAATGCTGAATCCAAGAGCCTGATTTGAATTGACTTTGATAGGATGATATTGACTCTTCTAGTTCCACTTGGGGGTTAGATATAGGGCGACCACTGTGGACACCCTCTGAGTGTAAGGATAAGTTTCATCAGCTCTGAGGACAGGGCATAATGCTGAGATTTTGTGCATGCACATGTGCAGGTAGGTTCCCCTGAAGGCAGAAAGTACTAATACAAAAATGAGAAGTCTGTGACATTAGAAAAAGGCTCTTTCCAAGATAAACAAATCTGAGGTCCCTCCTGATCATTCTAGAAATAGCAGGTGATGCTTTCATCTTAGTCCAGCTGAAGGAAGGGTTTTCTTGCCTCAGTTCTCATGGTAAACTCATGTGTGATTTGGACTTTAGACCTTTCATGGATTTTAGAACTTTTTGTCCTCCTGTAGTGAGGCCACTTTGCATTGGTTTGCATATCCTTGACCTGACTGTCAAATATTTGGGAATTTCTTTTTTTTTTTTTTTTTCCTTTTTGTCTTTTTTCGTGTCCGGCAACGGATTGCAACCCTCAGTGTCGCGCCCGTACTGGACCGGGACTGGCAACGGGATCGCAACCCCCGGTGCTGCGCCCACCCCTCGCTCAGCCAGTGAGCGGGAACCGGTCTGTATGTGGGATCCGAACCCCCGGCGGGAGCGCCACCGCGCTCCCAAGCAGCGCACTGCAGCAGTGCGCCACCGGGCCGGCCTTGGGAATTTCTGAGCATGAGAGGCGGGAACCGGTCTGTATGTGGGATCCGAACCCCCGGCGGGAGCGCCACCGCACTCCCAAGCAGCGCACTGCAGCAGTGCGCCACCAGGCCGGCCTTGGGAATTTCTGAGCATGAGACAAGAACTATGAGAGCAGAAAAAGACCTGAGAATGTATGTATATACGCACACATTCTGGGCATCGTGCATTCAAAGACAGAGTCGGTGCTATGGAAGGTAAAACTCAGGTCCAGAATGAATGAATCCTTGTGCTTACGATCTGAATGTTGGCTCTAACGTTCTCAGGTTTCACCAAGTTGCCTCTCTCAAAATGAAAACTAGAAATATGGAGCTGGCCTGTTTAGAGACATGGGCTGATCACCCCTCCCCTTGACATTCAGCTTCTGGGTCTGAACAGGTTTTCATGAATGTTCATATAATTGTGGCAGCAGTAGTAAGTTTGGGGTATGAGAGTATTTGAAACCTGAGTGAAGGTAAGAGAACTCTCATCTTGGTCTTTAGGAAAATTGAACTGAATTATGTTAGGAAATGGGCACGTTGGAGACGGTTCTTGTGAATCCCATGAGACCAACTGGAAGCCAACTGGGTAAGTTATATAGGGGGATCTTCCTTTCCTTCATCCTGTATCCGTATGTCCTCTTGAATGATCCTTCCCAGCTGGGTCTCTGCTTCCCCAGAGGAGTTAATGTAAGTCCGACTGGTATTGTGAGCACCTGCACATGTCCCTCTTTGGTCAGAGGTGGTCCAAAGCTATTCTATTGGGTAGCTCCAGTTGGGCTAAGGAGCTTATAGAGGCTTTTGTTGTGCTACAGTACTCTTCGTGGTGTTTTCAGCTATTTGTACCATGGTGGTGAACAAGTTTGGGATTATCTCTATTGACATAAACTTGTGTCCTAGGATTAAGATACTGAGTATGCTTTCATCAATGATACCATAACCTGCTAATGTTGATCTTTCACATTGGGTAAGGGATGGAAAATTGCAGGCAGGAACCAAGAAGCATACTCACTCTCCCTTTATTTTCAGAAACCCAAGCTTGTCCAGCATGAAACTGTAAGTGAACCCAACCATCTGTGTCTTCAGAGAGACATCTCCCGTGGACCACACACCACCTGACACCATCAGCTTCCTGTGGAAATTCCAGTCTTCTTGGCCCTGGCAGCAACTCTGGACCGAGGCCGTCACAGCCTCTTGGGCAGTAGTTGTCACCACAGCTGTGTTAATTCCCTCAGAGTAGCAGATTCTTCAAAGGTAGACAATCCCTCCTCAGGTAGAAAAGCCACTTTAGGAAGATCAGTCCCCACAGAACACATCCTTTTCTCTGGACTTTCCAGGGACATTTCCCCCTTGCCCACTTGATTATCCTTGTAAGGATGTCTAAATCCTAGCCTCTTTTTCTGTGACAGGAATATTCCAGAAGTGTGTAATTTTTAATGTCCAGAAATTGTTATAATGGCTAATAAATTAGTATCTTGAATGACCTCCTAGAGGTTTGCATCTGGGCCATTTTTGATGAGTGGTCCAGAAGAGGTCAGCAATCCATGTTTCCAGAGCATCCCCAAATCATGGGCTACTCCAAATGCAGATGCGCTATTTATATAAATTTCAGCAACTTTATTCTCTGCTACTTGACAAGTTCTGGTTAGGGCAATCAATTGTGCTTGCTGGGATGACTTTGCCTGTGGAAGAAGATTGTCTTCCGTGACCTCAGTCAGAGACAACTGCATAATGTGAGTGGTATTTCTCAATCTTTCTTTAAGAGCCATCTGTAAACCAGATTACATCAGCATTATTTATAGGAGTCTCCTGTAAGGCCTGTCTAGGACTTAGAAGTTGATCAAAGTGATATAGTCATGAGACATGTTGTCAGAAGGCAACAGTAAGAGGGTAGCAGGGTTAAGGTTGTTAAAATGAGAAATGACAATATTAGATGAAAACAAAACTTCACACGAAGCCAGTTTACTGACAGAGTAATGCTGAATATGATGGGAGTTGAAAAGCATTTTTATGAAATGAGCAACATAGTGAGTTGGGGAATCCATAATAACTTCAACTGCCTTGAAGCAAGGCAATAGCTGAGATTGCTCTCATGCAAGGCAGCAAGACATTAGCCACTACATCTGTTAAGTATATTATCCTGCAGGTCTATTTTGGTTTCTGTGTTTAAGTTAGGACCCCTAAGGGATTTTCTTTGTCTTCATGTAAAAATAGAAAAAAGACAGATTATAATTAGAGTACCCCAAAATGGGCGGTCATAGGCTTTCCTTGGTTTGTATGACAGAGTCTTTCTGTGGTCTACACAAGAGGATCTGGTCGATTTACCTTTATCAGGTCATCTAAAGGTTAAGCTTTTAAGGAAAAGTTAAGTATCCACTTCTGCCAATATTCAGCTAAACCTAAAGATCCTGAGTTGTATCTTTGTAGGTTTAGGAAAGGCCAGAATGCCTTTGATTCTATCTAACTTCTAACGGGTTGTTAATAAATTCAAGTGCCTACGTATTTTACTTGATTTTGGCAGAACTGAAGTTTATCTTTGGAAAGTTTATGTCCTTTAGAGCTAACTACTTTTAAAAAAAAAAAAAAAAGGGGGCCGGCCCGGTGGCGCACTGGATAAGTGCGCCGCTTGGGAAGCGCAGCGGCACTCCCGTCCGAGGGTTCGGATCGCACATACGGACCGGTTCCCGCTCACTGGCTGAGCGAGGCGGTATGTATATACAATGGAATACTATGCAACAATAAAAAGAAAACATATCCTAACATTTGCAGCAACGTGGTTAAGATTGAAAACCATGGGGGCCGGCCCGGTGGCGCACTGGATAAGTGCGCCGCTTGGGAAGCGCAGCGGCACTCCCGTCCAAGGGTTCGGATCGCACATACGGGCCGGTTCCCGCTCACTGGCTGAGCGAGGCACGGGAGCAACGCCGAGGGTTGTGATCCCGTTGCCGGTCCCCGGTCCGGTACGGGGGCAACACTGAGGGTTGCGATCCGTTGCCGGACACGGAAAAAGACAAAAGACAAAAAAAAAAAAAAAGATTTTTTCAAACCATTCAAAATAATCAAGGACAGGGTCGTCTGGCTTTTGTTTACATTGTTGGATCTTATTCCAAAGTTTTTGGAAAATATTTGTGGCATAACATCATGAAGAGCTTCTTGCCAGGTTACTAACTTGCTCTCAGTCTTACTCAGTACTTTCATTAAAATCCTCTAATGGTTTATTCCAATGAAACTTTTTTAGCTACTCTGTGGCTCTTCCTTCTGATATCAGCAAATGGGGCAGCTGTTAGAGACTGGAACATCTGAGCTTGTAGATTCTAATATCTAAATCAATATTTTCTTTTTTGGCAAATTCTATGGGGTCTTCATCTGGGTCTGGAAAAGTATTACTATGTTCTAAACTATGTTTTGGCTTATATATTGTATATCAAAGTTGGCTCTCCTCTCCCTGTTACTGGTTTTAACTTTAAAGAGGAAGCCACAGCAGGGGATTTGGAAGGAGGCTCTGAGACTGGTTGAGCGTCGTCTGGCAGGAAAGGGGGTGGAAGAGGTGATTCTAGATGTGGGAGGCTGGATGACAGTGTGTGTACAGGTAGGTGCAAAGGAAGGCAAAGGAGCAATGGGAGGAGAGATGAGGTCTCTGAGGCTTTCTTTCGTTCTGAAACGATCTCTGGAAACTTTCTGTTGACCTCCTAGAGGGCAGCAATATTTTCTGTACCCGTCTTAAAGCTTCTCTAGACCATTGAAAGTAGACTTTTCTGTTCATCTTTTCCGGTTCTAAAACCATCTTTGTCCAATCGTGCACACAAATATGCTAACCTAAGAATTTCAAGACCCCCTTGGCCACTAACTTAGGGTCATCTTGAGTTATGCAGGTTCGTTCCCCTAGGTATTTGCAAGATTAAGCTCCATAGGTGTTATGCATAAATCCAGATGCTATTTTGAAGGGGAGTTGCCCCTTAAGTGAATGCTCAGTTTTTTTAGTGATTTGCCTTCTTCAGATGTGACCAAGCCAGGGCAGTATATTGGGTCAAAGCCTGTGCTACTGATGAACATCACCCCTCAGAGTCACCGATGAGTCATGATCCACACTTTTACATGTCTTGGGATCTCTGGTTGCCTCTCAGTGGCAGAGTGCTGAAGGTACATCTTCCTGATGAGCAGAAAGTTCCTACAAAGCTCTTGTGGGGAAGCTAAGAACGCTATGCATCATGGACAAGCTGCCCGATTCCTCTGAAAAAGTCTCTAGTTGCCTGGGGCACCCAACTGGGTCAGAGGGAGCAAATGCTTCTTAGATTTGGAGTGAGAAATTCACCCTCATGCACTTTAATTTGAGACTAGCAGAAAGTGGTCACAAGGAAAGAGGCAGATCCAAATTGTAATTGACAAGGGACAGCTGTAACTTCAAAGCATGTTACGTATTTTGTGGCCCAAAGTGAAACTTCTGAAAGACAGCCAACTGCCACATGGCAGGAGCTTCAGATTATGGTTGAGGCCAAAAAACAAACCTAACCCTGTCTTCTATCTGTAGGGATGGAATCCCCCACTTCTTAAGTGGGGGTATCCTTAATCCAAATCTCCTACTTTAGTATAAACATGGAAAACCTCATTCTGAAAGAGTTAGAAAAACAGCCCAAATTAAGACATCAACCAAAAAAAAGGGAGGTCTGGACTCAGTTTTGTACTCACTGACCTTCTGGAGTCAAAAGAACTCAGTGGGTTCCTGCTGGTATCGAGTGCTGAGTCCAAGAGGGAACATTAAGTGATCCAGAGGGGAATTGCTCTGAATTCTGCCAACTATGACAGATCTGTCAACCTAAAAAGAAACTGAGGCAAAAATATAAACCAGTTTATTTGGACTAAACTTGAGGGCTACAACTCAGAATACACAGGCTCAGGTTGTCCTGGATATGTGTTCTGTTCAGTAGTAGATATTTAAAGTCAGAAAAGGAGAAGTTAAGAGGCAGTTCCAAAACTGTTTGCCAAGAATTTCGATGGGTTCACTAAAACAACATAAGCTACTGACTGGCTGCTATACATTGCTATTTGCATCATAAATTGCAGGAACTTTGCAACAAAGAGACAGAGTCATGCCGTGCAATTAGCAATAACATTTGGGTGATCTATACCAGTTGGTGGCAACAGCTATTCTTCTAAAAACATGTCTTTTAGCAATTATCCCAGACATGGGTGAGGGGGATGTGACTAAAGCCCATGCTCACATCTCTCTGGGCCTGATAAGTTTAGCAGACCTCACATTCCTTAAATTGCTGCAAGCCATTTTTCTTTCTCAATATCTTGATAAGGACCGAGGATGAGTGACTGCAGAAAATTTGAAAAGAGGTAAAATTCAGGAAGTGATGAAACAAATGGGTCATATAAGCCTAAGGCAAGATGTGCACCACTGGGCATTAGCTGGGAGGGGCAGCATTTGGCAACCTCTACTGAAATGAAATACAGTAGGCCAAAAACTTGCAATGAGAGAGGACACAGGAAAATGTGACACCCTTTGTGCAGAACAGATCAGTGCAGATGTGAACCTTTAATGTTGAACTGTCCTCCATATAAAATGTTGAAAAAATCCTCATCAGGTCTGGGTTGATCTGGGCCTGGTTAGGAAAGTAACTTGGATCTGTCTTCCCTCAGCTTCTGTAGCTATTTTGCCAAGCTGCAGAAGTAAGATAAATACTGAATATGTTGTTAAGCCTTTTTCTTTAGAGCAGCCCCTGATGTATGGGATACTCCCTTAACTGGGGGAGTGATACATTTCCCAGCTGAAATGCAATAAGGGAGTAGTGGGATATGAATCCCAGAACTTCTTTGAAGGTGACCCATGTGTACTTTGGCTGTTTGTGGTCACACTGCATTCTCTATAGGCGAGAGGCCAAAGGAAGCTTCTGGGTCCCCCAATGAGATGAAGACAGGGTAGATGATCTTCTGTTCTAGATCCTTCTGTGAAACCTACTAAATATACCACTGATTAAAACCAAGTTTCTTCTAAGTTAGCATGTTTGACCCTGTCACAATTGCAAATGTGTAAGATGCCCACTTGGGGATGGAGTGGTGGTAGAACTCTTGCCACTGCCTGTGTTTGAGATGCTGGCCTCTCAAAGTAATTTTACTTTCCCCTGTCTAGCAGCAGAGGATAGGACTGGGTCAGCATCACCTGTCCCTCCCTCCAGATACTTAAGGGTAGAAGAGTCTTGCTTGTCCCTGATCGATCTGGCTGGGCTCATATTCCAGAAGCTAAGGAGGTATCTATTTCTTTATTTTACCATATCTCCTGAAACCATCTCACAGCCTTCACCCACAATATGATGTATCGAGAGCCATCCTGCTATAGGAAACGGCATGGGAGCCTGAGGAATGATACCCCTTGTTCAACAGGTTGCAAGGGGGCCCCGTATGTTTGACCTGGCTCCATGGAATTTCCTGTTTGTTTACAACCAATTGATCACAACCAGTTACAGATGTTTTTGTTCCTTCTCCACTCCCACTGCTTCACTTGACTCACCAAGAACATGTCATTCGATAGTAATACTAAGAATGACGCAGTGTATTTTAACAAACTTAAGGGTCATTTAAATTTTCACTTTGTCCCCTGTGCTGTTCCCGGAGTCTATTGGCAGGGAAATAAAAGGTTTCATTATAAAATAAATAAGTTAAATAGTAGAGAAACAAAAACAAATTTTGATATTAATAGGTTTTGTTTAAATCAGTTTGTAACACAAAATTTGTAACAATAACATAGAAATTTAATAAAGATTTATAGTTAAATTTTATTATATTCATGTTATAAACATTGTGATTTTGATTATAAATTAAACTGATCAATATAGAGTATAAGCAATATTAAATTGTTAACCATAACTAATCAATGTTATTAAAATTAAGAGTAGTAAGTAAGATTAAAAAGGGCTTAAATTGTAAGCTAAGAAGGTTAAGGCTTATGATTTAGACCAAAAGTCCACCGTTTTAAAGCCAAGCATGTTACTATGGTATAGTTTTCTGGCCACAGGCCACAGGCTTTGGGGTGAACTACTGATGCATGAGTGGCTGTTTTTATCACAGCATAAGTGCTTTGGAACATTCTGATTTTTCTTTTTCTATAGAGATGAGATAAAAAATGTTTTGATTAAAAGATAAATCACCATGTAAAAGGTTAAGTAAAAAATATAAATAAAGGGCCGGCCCGGTGGCGCACTGGATAAGTGCGCCACTTGGGAAGCGGGAGCAACGCCGAGGGTTGCAATCCCATTGCCGGTCCCCGGTCCGGTGCGGGGGCAACACTGAGGGTTGCAATCCATTGCCGGACACGGAAAAAGACAAAAAGACAAAAATATATATATATATATAAATAAAGCAAGATTCTTGCAGTTGGTATCCACACTTGCACTAGACATCTGTGGTCTGTCTCTTCCTTTTCATCGAATCCACACCACCTATTCAGGTCCAACAAATACTGCAGAGCTGGTCTCTGGCAATGATGGAAAGCTTATGGAAGTCTACCATGTTCTGCTCAATCCTTGCTGATCTCAGTAACTTTTCTAGCCACATTTAAAATACTTTAGTAATCTTCATGTATGCCACTTGAGAGGATGAACAGCATAGCCAGGCATCTCCTTGAAAAATTGGGAATAAAAACACAGTAAACTTGACTCCCTCTTTTATGCTCTTGACAGCCAGTTGTTCTGAAGTTGGTTTTTGTGAAATTAAACACTTAACAAGTACCAAGATGATGGATGGAACAAGGACAAAGCACTGTAGTTAGGGGATCCAACAGATTGAATGAATATTAGATCAGAGTTTGTTGGGGGGTGGGAAGCAGGTCTGGTGCTTGTGCCTTCTGAGAAGAAGTTGCTTGCCTTAATATGTGTATGTGAGAGGCTATCTGACAGTTTCCAGACAGGGCTTACTTATCCACAAGGAACGTGGGGATCTGGATGTAGAGTATTCATAAAGCAAATATACTTCACAGGTCCTGGTTTCCCAAAGCCTTGCAGTTTCAAATATTGACCTTGCAAAGGATGGGAAATTTTCCCCAGGCTATTGAGTCCCTGTTGCAAGATAAAGAGTTATAACACAGCAAGGATGCTGGCTCAAAGACAGATGGTTACTGATTGATCTGTAAAGTTACTGGGAAGCTGCTGAAGGGAGAAAGAATGTTTGCTAGATCAAGCTTTTGTTGGTAGATCACTTAATTGTCTAATGGAATGTCATCTGACTTGTTTTTCTGAATGTTACCAGCTCCTGTTGTTACACTTGTTAAAACTATGTCTCTTCCTGTAACTTACTGATCTGGAGAATAAATGCAGGAAGAGAACCCCAATTTGTGCTTAATTTTCCAAATGGAAGGAATGCCTCATGCTTGAGGGTTCTGGGATATTAACCCTTTTCTGGGGTATCTCACTACTCAGAAGAGATGGGCTTTGAATAATCTTTGGTGGCTACATCACCCAGGGGAAAAGGGGCGACAAATCCCCGGGAGGCAAAGCAACATCTGGATATCATCTGATGTCGCCAAGAGCATTATTTTGTTTCTGCATGTTTTGTTTGCTTAATGGCAGACTACCTAGGAAGAGTCTTTGAATCAGTGGCCAAGGGGGCATAAGAGTTTTTTTGCTGCCACTGAGTCCTGTTGTCACCGTATGCCAGAGGCTTGTTTCCAACCAGGAGTGCAGTGTGGACTGGGGTCTGAGACTTCTAGCCAGGCTAGTGACAGAATTAAAAAAAAACAATATTGTGACTCACTTCAAGAGGCCAGTGAGATAGTTCTTCAAACTACACATTCCATTATCAAAGAGTGTGGTAAAATGAAAACTGTTGAAATATGTGTGTTTGAGGAGGAAGATAAAAGTCATTCTTTCCTGGAAGAACAATTTGCTTGCCATGGGAAGCTTGTAAACCATGTGATGCACATAGCTTGTTTTTGTTTACCCTTGCTTCTCCATCTACCAAATAGCAGGATTGCTTGGTGTGTTATTAATCAGCCAAAATACCATCACTTGCCAGGGGACAGTCAATTAATACACTGAACTAGCATTTTCTAAGTGGTAGGTATCAAGGACTCTGCCATGAGCCTCTGCTAGTTTTGATTCATTTCATTGACTCAGTTAACTTGTCCCATGTGTGCCTAAGACATGTATTCTGTCCTTTTAGGGTTTAAATATTTGCATGTTGACTTACAGGTGTCTTCCAGTATTAAAATTTTATGACAGTATTTCCTCAGATGTTTTTGCCTCCAACAGTCTTCAGGACTAGTTTTACATGTCAATTAGGCCACTCAGAGTTTGCCTACAACTTACTCCTATTTTCCAGTATGCTCAATTTCTTTAGTGTCTCATTTTAAACATTTTTATTGCTCCATTCTCAAGTTCACCAATATTTCCTTCTGTAGTATCTAATTTGTTATTCTATCCATTGGAGCTTTTATTCTCAATTTTAATATTCTCTCTAAAAGTTTGCTTTGGATTGTTATTATACATGTTTGAACTTATTAATTGTATGGGACCCAGTGATAACGTATTGAGTATAAGTATAAAACCATATCATAACTATTCAGTATATGAAATGCAGTTATAACAACTAGTCTCTTGTTCCTCTCTGTATCTGTCTGTGTGGCTTTCAGTCGACTTTTGTTCCTTCACCTAATGAATGTGGAGGGCTGGTTCCCAATGCAGTCTCATGATTGAAGTGTTGGGTTGGCCTCTTCTCTAAACTAATCTAAAATCCAGATCCAAAATAAGTCCAAATAAGTGAGGACATTTTCTTTCTCCTCTCAACAGCCTCAACATGGAATTGCATCCTTATGTTTAAATTAAATGTCTCTTAATTTCAACTTAATTATCTTCATGGGGGTGGCCAGCCAGTACAGGGACCAGACCCATGACCTTGGTACCTTGGTGTTAAGGCTGTGCTCTATCCACCTGAGCTAACTGGCAGCCCAAATGTCTCTTAAATGGTGAACTTGTTTGACCAGCTTGACTGTATTTTGTAACTGTGCAGCTACCTGTTCTGTTTCATTTCTCCCTCTTCTTGCCTCCCTTCTGCTGTAAGTCATGGGGAACATTACCTTTGCAACCTATGTTACCCCAAATTTCTTCCAATGAGACCCAGCCAGTGGAAGAGACTGACAGGAGACTGAAAGTAGTAAGAAGGAAAAGCTAACATACTTCACCTCCCCTCACTGCCCTGAACCTCATTTCTGAAAGTCTGCTTCACAGCTGCACCTTGACCAGACAGGACAATCATGGTGTCAGTTTGCAATGGAAGACTCTACCCTTGGGCTCCAATATCACCACCTAACTCAATCGCTTATTCATCCTAGGAGTGGTCACAACAAATCCTCTGTTGGAGTTTAGGAGTGATACTTTGCATCCCCAAGGACTCTTGGCCTGTAGTGCCACATGTTATTACATCTCTTTGATCAGGACTCAGTGAGGGAATGTTCAGATTCCTTGTTTATGACTTTCTTCCAAGTGTTAGGGGTTCAACATAGTACGTCAATGTGTCAGGGCCACCACCTGCATCCCTAAGTGGATAAAATGAGAACCAGGACAATGGCTTCCAGTTCAAAAACAGAATGCCTTGACTGTCAATATACAATATAATCCATAGGTTCGATGTAGTGTCTTATTTCAGCTTCATAGTGAGAGGCTCTGTTTGGTGCAAGATAAAATGAGAACCAGGACAATGGCTTCCAGTTCAAAAACAGAATGCCTTGACTGTCAATACACAATATAATCCATAGGTTCGATGTAGTGTCTTATTTCAGCTTCATAGTGAGAGGCTCTGTTTGGTGCAATATAACCTATGTCACTAGAGAATCTAAGGTTCTGGACTAGGACTTCTCCCCAGAAATACTAGGCAATTTCCCAATAAGGGAAGACTGTAGGTGTCATTTGCTGCCATACATATCTTGTAGCTTAGGAATTAGCTCAAATGAATTCAGGCTGTGCTGCACCTTTCAGGAGCATATGCTCAATTGCGGCTGATTATTAGGAGGTCCTGAAAAACAATGTCACCTCTCAAAGTAAATTTGCAGTCTAGTTCCCATCATTAATAGGAAATATGAGTTCTCCACTTATCTTTGTCCTTTATCCTCATTTCTTTCAGTAAGACAAACTAAGATGGACAGCAATGGGAATAGGGATAGGAAAGGTACAGAGCTGATAGACACAATGAGTCTACTGGTGACCAGCTAAGATAGCATGGGAATAAGGAAAGCCAAGTGCGACAAACCCAGAACAGTATTTATAGTGGCTGGAGAGTCAATAATCCCCAATAACACTGACCCATTAATAAATGAGGATACAAAGAAAAAGGAATGTGGAAAGTCATGACCTTTCTACAATAAGGATGGGGAGGATGTGTGGTCACATGTCAAATCAAGGTAGTACTACCTGAGAATAAAGAACCTACCTCTATTGCTGTCTTTGATACAAGCATCTTGATTTTATTTGAGAACGTTCATTGTTGGCTAGTCACAGGGTTAGCACTGGGTCTTGCCAAACTTCCAACTATGGGCATAGATTAAAAGTATGGAAATTTGATAGGTGACAAATCTTAGCCAGGAATAAGTAACCTCACAAGACATTGGACTAGGATTTAGTGCTGGCCTTAAATAGAGCATAGATGTGGCTTGGAACCACTTCCAAGCCAATGTTGCTCTGTGATACTCTCCTTCACACCCATGGCTTAGTCATCTTTGGACTTACCTCTGTGTTAATCTCTGTGCCTGAATATGGATCTCTATCCTATTCATTGGTGTACCTTCTAGGCAAGGGGACTGTCCCAAGCTGCTCAGAAGGAAGCTGTTCTGCTCATGTAAGTTAAAAGCAGATACCCAAGCATAACTCTCAGAATCAATAACTGTTCTGGAGATATTTTGTCCATAGCAAGCAAGGTCTCCACAAAATATCATCACCTAGGACCAAAAGGCCATTATTCCAGTGCCCACTAATGTCTGTAAATGTAAAGGCCACTGTCTGAAGATACAGATCTCTGTACCAGATGAGCTTTCTGTGAAGGGATTCCATGACCTAGAACTGATTTTTGCTCCTTTGGATCCCATAAAAATTCTTCTTGCATGTCTTCAGAGGAGGGGGATATATCATTGTTTGTCATTTTACCTACTCGTTTTTGACATAAAGCATGGAATGATTTTTGCTAAGATGGCTGGCATCACTCTTATTTAAAATGAACTGAAGTCAAGAACCAGATAGGCTGACAGCACTTCTTCTAGTTCAATGTGGTGATTTGACATGGGGTGAACTTTGGTTGTAGACACCCTCTGCTAATTGAAAGTTTAAGAAGGGACAGGGCATATCTCTGAGGTTGTGTACAAACACACACATGCAAATAGGGGGATCTCAAGGCAACAGTACAAATCTTGGAATGAGCAGTCCCTGACCCTAAGAAGTTTTGTTCCTTCCCAGAAATAGATGAATTTCTCTGCTAAGTCTCTCCTGGTCACTCTAGAAATAGCAGGTAGTGTTTTCAAATTAGTCAAGATCTACAAAGGTCTCATTTTGCTGCTTCTCCTTGGAATCTCATGTAAATTGGACTCTAGAACCTTCACGGACTTTGGATCTTGTCCTCCTCTAGAGTAGCCTTCTCGGATCTGGCCTACTGTCTCCTTTGACCTTCCCCTCAATTGTTTGGGGGTGTCTGAGTATGAGACAAATCAGAGATGGGGTTACTGGAAGGCCTCGTCTGTATCTGTATACACATTCTGGTCATTCTGATTTGAATGGCACAGGAACCTGGGTGCTTTGCCCTAAAAGGATTCTTGTGCTCAGGATGTAAATATTGTTTCTAATGTTTTCAAGCTTGTTTGACCAAATCACCTTTAAAATCTGGAATCTGAAGTTATAAAAATGGCCTCGTGGACAGGGATGGTCCAGAAAACCCTGCCCTCAGCATTCAGCTTTGGCTGGGTCAAAAAGCTTTTGTGCACCTTTGTATTATAAGTTGAGTTGTCACCATAGTAAGTCATTCACAGAATATTTGAGGTACTGGAGATAGGGAAAAAAAACAGTCTCACACCTTCATCTCATCTCTGGAGACACTAAATTTTGTTAGGAAGGGGGCGTGCTGCAGAGGTCTTGATTCCCATGAAACCAAGGGAAAGATGAAGCAGCTGAGACACCCCTGAGGGTTTCCTGGATGTTGGACTCTCAACATCTGTGCAATCTTCTTAGCCATTGACACTATGCGGTCAACAAGGTCCTTACCATTTTGGGGTGTAAAATTTCTACAGGCTAATGGGTCACCAGCAGAGTTCCTGAGTGTCACATGTTATCTGAAACCTTCTGCTCCAGTGTGCATCTACTGGTTCCCTACTTACAGCAGCAGGCACATGCTATGGCTGAACAGAGATGACTGCCTTACAGGGAAGTGTTAGACTATTGCTCTGTCTCTTCTCAGCTGCTTAGACTTCTGAGTTCTAGAACTTGCCTTGTGGAGAATCCCATGACCTTATGCTCCAGGTTTCATTTTCAAAAGCAGTTATATATACTAGAAGTGCTTTGTTCATATGAGCCCTGGTTTTGATGTAGGATTGAAGAATTGGTTTGTTCTCATCTAAGTTCTTTACAGCCACATAATAAAAGTAATGGGAGAGGAGGATAAATGAGGGTCTGACTTTTACAGAAGTGGAAGGCTTTAAATCATGCACTGATGTCCACTCTAACGGAGGCAGATTCTTCTTAGTTTAAATTCATTATGGCAGAGAAGATCAGCATGGCTGTAGATGGAGCTCAGGTATTTATGATAAATACACAAGTCCTGGTCAGTAGCAGGCATGCCCCCTTCCATGATAGTCATCACAGCCAGTTGTAGCCCCAAAGTGGTCCAGAGAGGGCAGCAGGCCTGTCCTTGATGCTACCTCATGGTTTTTTCCTGGGATCTCAGTGCCTAGCAGACAGATCAGTCACAACCCAGGAAGAAACCAATCGTGCTCCTTCTGAACCAACGCTCTATGTCAAGGAGGGAAATGTTTATATTCAGGCATGAGAAGAAGCTTTCAGTTGTATATGTAGAGGTTTATATAACTGCAGACTACCAGCACAGGTCCATAGAATCTGGTTTTGTTCCAGAACTGAGACACTCAGGAGGGAGGAGCAAGTACCCCTGAAAGAGACTCAATAACAGACTGAACTTGTGGTGGCAGAAGGACTTCCACTAGTGTTCTTTTCTAGTTCTCTTTACATGACAAAGTGCTTGCAAAACATCTCAGTGGACACTTTGGAACATTAAAACACAGCAAATTTTTATTAAAAATTCTCTATTCAGACTAATTGGATATGTTTGTCAACCGTGGCCACAGTAACAGTGGAGTGTTGGATCATGCGCTTCCCTTTCAGGTTTACATGGCCAAGTCTACAGGTTCAGGTATCCTTGGGGCCAGCACCATCCTCTTCTGACATGTCTCTGTGATGGGAAGAATGAGGTTAGGAGGCAGAGACTCTGCCATGACTACACTGGGACCAGGATGAGGGAACTGCAGACAACTTGGGGGTGGGTGATATTTAGGAAGGGACAGGGTGAACCAAAATGTGCCCGAACTGTTCTGCCATTGGGCATTGAGTGGGAGGGGCAGCACTTGGCAATATTTGCTGAAATAAGACACGTTAGGCCTGTAAGACTTTAAGTAAGCGTGGACACAAGGAAAATGTGAGACTTCATTGTCCAGAACAGGTCAGTGCAGATGTGTGCCTTTATTTCAAAGTTTTCTCTAAATAAAAGATGCTGAAAAGCTCCTCATCAGGTCTGGGATGACCCTGGCCTGCCTAGGAAAGTGCCCCAGATGCTATCTTCTCACAGCTTGTGTAGCTGTCCCTACCAAGCTAGAGTTTAAATACTTGTGGAGTATGGTTTTAGCCTCATCGTGGAACTGCCCAACAGGCATTTTGATAAGGATTGTATTAAATCTCTAGATCACTTTAGGTAGTATAGACACTTAGACAGGTTGATTCTAAATATCAGGCAATATTTGCATCTGGGCCAAATAGTTTTTCAAGTAATAATCTAAGTCAGGTATCTAATATTTGGGTAATGAAACTGAAGCCCAACACAGAGGTGTCTTGCTGAGCTCTCATGTCCCATGGGCTCACCTGCGCTGAATCGATGCTGAGGATAAAGTAGAGTTCTGTGCTAAAGAGCATAATCTGGCATCAGAGACCTGTCACTTACTGGCTGGGTTGCCTGGAGTAAAATTCTTAATCCTTCTTACCCTGACACCTCACCTGAAAAATGGGCTGCTAATCTCTTTTTGAAACTGAGTACTGAAAGATGAGACTCATGTGGCATGTGCAGGTGAATCCCCAGCACAGGGCAACCATTCAATAAATGGAAATTTTTGCTACTCAATACATATTTTTCAGCATTCCACATCATCATACGTCAGTCCTTTGCCAGAGATTTGCATTACTGATCATTGGAATTAGTTCTTTTTGAGAGAAAAAATAAACACACTTTCATATCCATATAAAAAGTTTATAACCTTACTTACTAATGAAATCCTACCCTGTCTCGAATTGGATTTGTATGAGATGAAAGTTAGCCAGTAAAATAGAAGGCATTCCATAAATGCTATGGACCTGGTACCCTACATACTCAACCTTGTAATGCTCTAATCCTCAAACAGTTCGTCCAGGTGGGCATTAGCCTCATGTTTCTCTGAGGATCATGAGATTCAGAGGAATGACTATAGAAATGCCTCCTAGTAGCCTATTCGAGTCAAAATGTGAAACAAAGTCTTATGACACTCTCCCATACTAGGTATAAAAATGATGCTGCTGACCCATCAGACTGAGTGACTCAGATTTAACCCACATGACTTCCCCATAGGTACCCTGTGGCTCTCGTTCAGAGGGCTTGAAGCCAATTTCTCACAGTCACTCATTTCATTAAGCAGTGTCTGAATCCCTACTATGAACCCAGGACAGGACATAAACATGATCTTCCTTCAATGGGTTCATAATTCACAGGGGCAGACAGGCGTGTGACTAAACAATCACAACAGCCTCATAAATCCTACCCAGGAAGCGCATGCAAAGCTAATGGGACTTAGGGAAGGCTTCTCGAAAGGTGATTCTTGAGTTGATATTTAAAAGTTGGGGAGCTTCCCTTTAGGACCCTCCAGATGAAGGTTCTAGATTCTAATTCAAATATGAGACTCCCATGAGAATGAGAGAAATGGGACATTCACTCAGCCTGCTTAAAATGAATCACCTGTTATTTTTAGAACAATCAGGAAGAATTTCACAACGTTTTTCTAGGAAGGAGCCAAATTCCTTTCTAGAATAAGGGGCTGCTCATAGTGAGTAATATTTGCAAATACGCAGAGGAACAGAAGATCAAGGTATCCGATTGGAGAGTAGCTGGGCCAGTAGACTGTTCGCAGACACTCTGATATGGAGCTGTTTTGCACAAGTCAGCAAGCTAAAGCTGATGTCCCAGCAGCATGAAACTCAGAATAAAGAACTGTTTTGAAGATAAATGGTTGGGTGCCCATAAAATGCCATTACCAAGGACCAAATGACCACTATTCCAATGCCCACTGGTTTCTATAAATGGAAAGGCCACTGTTAGACACAGATCTCCATATTGGAGCTTTCAGTGGAGACACTTTATGGCCTAAAACTTATTCTGCTTCATTGGTCCCCCTAAAATCCTTTGGGCATTCTCATTGAACTTCAAAATATCACTGGCATTTTTTCTACTTCTTTTTGAAATGAAATATGAAAGATATAAAATAATTCCTGCAAAGGGACCTGATAGCTTTAACTTGGTTCATTTTTAACAAGATGCAAAGAGTCAGATTGACTGTGATAGGACAGTAGCTCCTTTTCTCATTCTACTTAAAGTTTAGATATGAGGTAACCTGTTGTAGACACCCTCTGCTAATGTCAAGGCCAAGAGGAAAGTTCCTTTGGCTCTGCATGTTTGGACATAACTCTGAGATCTTGTGCACACATACACATGCACATAAGTTGACTTGAAGAGCAGAAAGTAGAAATACAGGAATGAGCAGTCCCTTATTCTAAAAGACTCGGCTCCTTCCTAGAAAAAAATTCTGTGAGATCCTTCCTGATCATTCTAAAAATAACAGTGATTCTCTCATTTTAAGTAGACTGTGTGAATGTCCCATTTCTCTGGTTCTCATGGGAGTCTCACATGTGAATTGGAATCTTGAACCTGCATGCACTTCAGAAATTCTTCATCCTCTAGCATGGCCTTCTTTGCACTGGACTATGTATCCTTTGACTTGTCTGTCCAGTGTTTGGGGATTTCTCATTTATAGACAAGAACTATGAGAATGAAGGAGTTACGGGAAGGCCTGGTGAATGTATACATGCATATATTCAGATCATTCTGAATTCAAAGACACAGGAGCCCAAGTGTTAAGGAGGGTAAAACTCATGTCCAGAATGAACAAATTCCTGTGCTTAGGATCTGAATGTTGGCTCTAATGTTCTCAGGGTTGTTTGATCAAATCACCTTCTTCGAAATCTGAAATTGGAAACGCATATGGAATTGGCCTGTTTAGAGGGGTGGTCCAGAACTCTACTCCCATTGGCATTCAGCTTCTTTGTTATAAACAGACTTGCATGGAGGGTTGTATAATTAGTTCAGTTGTCTTATCAGGAGCATTGGATAGGAAAATATTTGAAGCCCAAGGGCTGGGAGGTAAGAGAAGAACTCTCTCATCTTGGTCTTTTCCCTGGTAAAATGAATTGTGTTAAGAAATGGGCATGCTGGAGAGAGGCCTTGTGAAACTCATGGACCAATTGGAAGAAGAATCAGCTAAGATAAAGATTGAGGATTTCCTGTGTTGGACTTTTGGCAAATGTGTAGGTACCATGGCTACAAAGATTCCAAAGAGTCACTGAGTTCCTTAAACATCTGGATGTAAAACTTGTTCTGTAAGCTCTGCAGACACCCTGTAATGTGTGTGTGACATGACCTGTCCCACAGACCTTCAATCAGCTAAGATAAAGATTGAGGATTTCCTGTGTTGGACTTTTGGCAAATGTGTAGGTACCGTGGCTACAAAGATTCCAAAGAGTCACTGAGTTCCTTAAACATCTGGATGTAAAACTTGTTCTGTAAGCTCTGCAGACGCCCTGTAATGTGTGTGTGACATGACCTGTCCCACAGACCTTGCACTCCCATGTGCTTCTATTTATGCTTAGAACAGAAGTCACTCTCTGGCTAAGCACCTGTGACTGAAATTAAACTATTGCTCTTTGTCTTCTTAGCTTCTTAGATTTCTGAGTTCTACAACTTGCCCTGGTGGAGGAGCCCTTGAGCTTTTGCTCCTGGTCATCTTTTCAGTAGTTACTACGTATACTGGCCAGTAGCAGGCAGTCACCCTTCCCTGGCAGTCATCCTAGCCAGCTGCAGCCCAAGGTGGTCCAGATAGAGCAACTGGGTCTGTTCTTGATGCTGCCTCCTGCTTGATCCTAGGGATCTCAGTGCTGGTCAGACAGATCCAAGACAACAAAGGCAAAGACAGAACTATGGCTCAGAAGGAGCAATCTCTATTCATAGATGTAAGAAGGTGTTTCCAATCAGTGTTATGTGTCATGGTTCACATAAATGCAGACATCCAACATAGGCTCATAGAATCTGATTTCTTTCTAGAACTGACATACTAAGAAAAAAAAGGAGGTGCCCCCAAAAAAGAGACTTTATCATAGATGTTGTTGATGCAGAGCAAGAAAGACTCCAACAAATAGGTTCTTTACCGTGTAAACAGAATTGGGAAAGTGCTTGCAAAAATGCTGATTACCCAGAGGATACTGGTGCATTTAAAAGAAAACCATCTTAACAAAAAATTCTTTATCCAGACAAAATGGATATGTTTGCCTACTGTGGCAACATTAGCAATGGAGTGTTGGATCTTGCACGTCCTTTTCTGGACTCACCCAAATTTTCATGGTCAGACCTGTAAGTTTAGGGCTGCTTGGGGCCAGCTCTACCCTCAGATCACATTTGCTTCTTTGGGAAGAAGATCAGAGAGAAGATGTTCCGTCATGACTACATCAGAACCAGGATGAGGGAATGCAGAAAACCTGGGAGGAGATCATATTTAGGAAGGGATGGGATGAATGGGTCATATAAACCTAAGCCAAATGTGCACAAAGTTCACTGCCATATAGCATGGGGAGGAAGGGACAGCACTTGACAATCTTTGCTGAAAATGAAATACATTAGGGCAATAAGACTTGCCATGCAAGAGAGGACACGGGGAAAGTGTAACATCCTATTCTCCAGGATAGGTCAGTGCAGATGGGAGCCTTCAACACTGGAGTTTCCTCCACGTAAGTGATGTTCATAAAGTCCTCCTCGTTAGGTCTGAGTGGACATGGGCCTGCCTAAAAAAAAAGTTCATCTTCTCACAGCTTCTACAGCTGTCTTTGCCAAGCTACAGAATTAAACCTTAAGATCAGCCTCTTTATAGGACAGCACTTGATGTGTGGGACTCTGCATTGACTGGGGGAGCGATCCATTAACAGGCAGGTGTTGTCCCTGACAATGTAAGAAAGGATTAGTGAGAAGGAGCTCAAAACTTCTGCTCAAGGTTACCCTTGTGCACTTGGCTCCTGTCTGTGGCTACTGTCTGTGCCCTGGGTGGAGTAGAGGCCAAAGAAAGCTGCATACTTGGGAAATTCCTGGGTTCCCCCATGAGATGAAGTCATGCTAGATGATGTGCTTCCTGTCCTAGATTCTTTTATGAAACCTAGTAAATATACTCAAATCTGTGTGTTTTCTGAATTGCACGTATGACCCCGTCACCACAGTTGCAAATGTGTAAGATGCTCATCGCAGGACGGAAGGTGTTGGTGGAAGTGTCCCCCAGTGCCTCTGTCTGAGAGGCTGGACTCTTGAAGTAACTGTTTCCCTTTCCCCTGATTAGATGCAGAGGCTAAACTGTGTCAGCATTACCCACCCCTCTAGATAGTTAAGGGTAATACTCTTGCTTGTTCCTGCTCCATCTGGGTCTGTATTTCTGTAGCTCATGGGGCATCCGTCTTATTGTATAATATCCCCCAAACCATTTTCAGGCCCCCACACAGGATGTGGTTGGAATCTCATGGAAGTCCTCTATGTTCTGGTTAATATTTGCTGATCTAAGTTATTTCCTAGGCCAGTTCTCAAAACGACTTTAGTTGCCTTCAAATGTGCTGCTTGAGACAATGGCAACAGCCAAATGCCTCCAGAAATCATTGTTCATAAAATGCAACATTTTTCACCCAGCCTTCTTCCTTGCTGTTGACAGAAAGTTGTTCTGCAGTTTGTCTAGATGAAGCTTACTCGACATTTAACAAGTACCTATATGACAGATGGGATGAGGACTAGACTTTGTAGACAGCTGAACCAGTGGAGATTAAAAGAATATTACACCAGAATTCATAGGGGGAAAAATGGATCTAATACTTGAGATTTTCCCAGGAAGAGGCTTTTTGCCATGGTGTGAGGGTGTCCACACAACAGATGTCGTGTGGAAGTTTCCAGATAGGGCTTACTTATCTTTAGGGAATATGGGGGTCTGGAAGTCATCTGATTATGCCAAGAGCATTGATGTATTTTGGCTCATTGAAAGGCTAGGTCATAAGAGTTCTTTGATCAGTGGCCAAGGAGGCATGAAGGCTTTCTCTCTACCACTGAGCCCTGTTCTCATCTCACGGCAGAGACTTGTTTCCTGTGGGGAGGTGATCAGTGGCCAAGGAGGCATGAAGGCTTTCTCTCTACCACTGAGCCCTGTTCTCATCTCATGGCAGAGACTTGTTTCCTGTGGGGAGGTGTATTAGTACATTTTTGCTGCTTCAAACAAAGTACTTGGAACTGGGTAATTTGTAAAGAATGAAATTTATTGCTTACAGTTTCTGAGGCTGAGAAGTCCAAAGTCCATCTGGTGGTGGTGACAGTGACTCAGAGGTCTCACATTGCAAGATGGTGGAAGCAGAGAGAGCAGAGAGAGCAAGACAGACTCTCCTCTTCTTTTAAAGCCCTCAGAACCACGCCCCTGACCACCATTTTTCATCCGTTCACTACTGCACGGTCCTACAATCCAATCACCTCTTCAAGACTCCACCTTTCAATTACCATAATAGGATTTTTCCACCCTCTTAACAGCCACAATGTGGGGGCTGTTTCTAATACACAAAACTTGGGGGACACAATTCAAGCTTCAGTGAGTTTTGGGGACATAATTCAATCCACTACATTCTACCCCTGGCCCCCCAAAACTCTTGTCCTTTTCAGATGCAAATGCATTTATTTCATCCCCAGAGTTTTAACTTGTTTCAACTCAAAAATCCAAAGTTCAGAGTCCCATCTGTAAAATCATAAGTTATCTACTTCCAAGATACAATGATGGGACAAACATAGGGTACATATTCCCATTCCAAAAGGGAGAAAGAGGCCAATACCCAAATAGGGGTAACAGGTCTCAAACAAGTCTGAAACTGAGCAGGGCAGGCACTAAATCTCAAAGCTGGTGAATCTTGTAACTTCTCCACGTTCGATGTCCCCTGCATGCTGGTGTGGGGGTTGGGTCCCAAAGTCCTTGAGCAGCTCCACTCCTGTGGCTTCCTGGTTTCAGGCCACACTTCAGCTCTCCCAAACTAGGGTCCCACTCTGGTAGAATCACAGGTTGGGGTATCCATGGTGGTTCCACTCTCACAGCTCCACTAGACATGGCGCTGATGGGGTTTCTCTGCTGCAACTCCAACCCAACGTTTCCACTCAGCAGTGCTCTTTCAAAGGTTGTTTGTTTGTGGTGACTCTGCCCCTGTGACAGATCTCTTACTGAGCCCCCAGACTTTTCCATACATCCTCTGAAATCTGGGTGTAGGCTCCCAAGCCTTCCAAGCTCTGGCATTCAGCCTGCAGACCTAACACCACATGGATGCTGCCAAGGCTTCTGGCTTGTATTTTCCAAAGCTGCAGGTCCAGCCACACCTGGTGCCAAGTTAGCCACAGGTGGAGTAGCCAAAGTAGTTGGAGTGCTGGTGCTAGAAGCAGCTTCCTGAGGTGGTCCTGGGCAGTGAACTCTTGGAGGACTCCTCAGGCTTTTTCCCTAAGACCATTCTGTCTCCATAGGTCTTTGAGCCAGAAATGGAAGAGTTGGTCCCAGAGGCTTCTGCAATGCCTTCAGGGCCTTTTTCTCCTTCTCTTGGTAATTGCTTTCCTTTGTTCTACTCTTCTTAGCTAATGGTCTTTGGGCTGAACCACTGCATGCTCTTTGCTTCTCTACCACATGACCAGGCTGCAAATTTTCCAAATCTTTATGCTCTGCTTCACTTTTAAATTCTGGCTTTACATTGTAGCCTTTGCCACCATCACTCAGCATAGACTGTTGCAAGTGGCTATGCAGCTTCCTTAATGCTTTGCTCCTTAAATCTCTTTCACCAGATGCTCTGGTTCACAACTCCTAAGTTCCAACTTCTGCAAAGTCCTAGGTCATGGACACAACACAGCCAAGTTCCTTGCCAGTTCACGTCAAGGGTGATCTTTGCCCCAATTTCCAATAAACTCCTTGTTTCTATCTGAGACCTCCTTAGAATGGTCTTTACAGCCCGTATTTCTATCGGCATTCTACTTGCCACCCTGTAACCAGTCTCTAAGACGTTCCAAACTTTCCCTTATCTTTTTGTCTGCTTCTTCTTCTGAGTCCTCCAAACTCCTCCAACCTTGACCTAACACCCAGTTCCAAAGCCACTTCCACATTTTCAAGTATTTATTATAAGCAACACCTCCCTTCTCTGGTACCAATTTTCTGTATTAGTCTGTTTTTGTTGCTTCGAATAAAATACTTGTAACTGGGTAATTTGTAAAGAAAATTTATTGCTTACAGTTTCTGAGGCTGAGAAGTCCAAAGTCCACCTGGTGGTGGTGACAGTGACTCAGAGGTCTCACATTGCAAGATGGTGGGAGCAGAGAGAGCAAGACAGACTCTCCTCTTCTTTTAAAACTTTCAGAACCATGCCCCAACCACCATTTCTAATCCATTCTCTAGGCATGGTCCTATAGTCCAATCTTCAAGGCTCCACCTTTCAATTACCATAATAAGATTTCCCACCCTCTTAACAGGCACAGTGGGGGCTGAGTTTCTATTACACAAAACTTGGGGGACACAATTCAAGCTTCAATGAGTTTGGGGGGACATAATTCAATCCACTACAGGAGGTAATGTGTGGACTAGGGTATGAGATTTCCAGCTAGGCAAAAGATAGTATTTAAAAAACCCAGGTTATGAGTCCTTTCAATCATGGGGCCACTAATATGATTTATAATCACACCCTTTGATGGTGGAATACGTAAGCTGGAGAACTGATAGTTTACAAGTTGCATGAGTGTTTGAGGAGGACAATAGAAGCCATCCTTTTCTGGAAGGACAACTTACCTTCCCCAGGAAGCTTATAAACCAGTGATGCTCACAGCTGGTTGCTGTTTATCTTTGCTCCTCCATATACTAAATAGCAAGATTATCTGCTTGATCTTGCTGGTTATTAGAGCCAAAATGTCATCATCTGCCATGGGGCCTTCCACTGATACCCTAAACTGGCATTTTCTGACTAACTAGTATGTATCAAGAACTCTAATGAGTCTCTGCTCATTTTGTGATTCACAATTTACTATAATTTTCATGTATATTTAAATTTTTGTCTTTGTATTAGTTTCTGTTGCTTATAACAGAATACCTAAAACTGGGTAATTTATAAAGGAAAGAAATTTCTCAGTTTGGGAGGCTGGGAAGTCCAGGGAACACCCATTTGGTGGGGGCCTTCTTGGTGGTGACTGTCTACAGTGAACCAAGGTCACATCGTGGAACGGGCTGAGCAAGAGAGCTAACCTCACTTGCTCTCTTTCCTTTTAACCATCAGAAACACATACATTAAACAATGAATTAATTCATTCACAAGAGTACAGTCCTCACAGTTTAATTAGTCTTTTATTATTTAATTTTATTTTACTTTATTTTTTATTGTAACATAGTTGATTGTACATACCTGTGGGCTACAGAGCTGAGTACCAGTACCTGTGTGTAATATGTGATGCTCAACTCAGGATACTTGGTATAGTCAACATTACACAATGTAATTGTTTTTCATGTCCCTTTACCAATTCCTCCCACTCTTAAAGGCTCCACCTTTCAATTATCATAATAGGATTTTCCACCCTTTTAACACTGCTACAGAGTATGTAGATTGTTTCTAATACATGAATCTCTGGAGGACACATTTAACCCATAACAGTCATTCTGGACATTTCTATTGCTCTGTCCTCAAATTCACTAATATTTTACCTATAATATCTAATTTGTGGCTAATCCCATCCACTGTAATTTTTTTTTTTGTCTTTTTTATTTTCTTTCGTGTCTGGCAACGGACTGCAACCCTCAGTGTCGCGCCCGTACCGGACCGGGACCGGCAGTCTTTTTTATTTTCTTTCGTGTCCGGCAATGGACTGCAACCCTCAGTGTCGCCCCCGTACCGGACCGGGACTGGCAACGGGATCGCAACCCTTGCTCCCTTCCAGATTTGAATATAGTTTCCAATTTTTCTAGCTAACCAAAAGTTTTCTTATTTTTTTCTTTTAAACTAAAACAGGTCAAACTAAGTTTTATATTTTTTCTTATGGTTTATAACTATGATGCTGTGTTTTATGAAAAGATTTTGCCTGGACAGACATTTCAGACCCTGATTTATTCCTATGCTCTGCAGTGGCCAGTCCCCATCAATACTATCATGTTTACATTGGACAGTTTGGTTGTAATCTTCTTAAGGTAGTAAACATTTTATTGAGCACACTATACATAATCTCTACCACAGGTTTATTAAAAGGAGCTAAAGAAACCTGTGTTTGTTACTATGAAGGGAAGATCTAATGTCAATAACTCTTAGAAAAACAATTGCCTTCATGCTTTGGATGAGAAACAATGAACAGAATCCAGAAGAAGCTTCTGCTTAGTGTGGTAAGATATAAAAACATGGGCTGGGAAGTCAGATGAACCTGAGTCCAAGTCTAGAATTTATTACTCTTTACCTCTGGTGTCTTAGTGTATGACTTATCTTCTTTGAGCACAAAACGATGGTAGACGAAATTATTTTTCTAACCTAACATTATTCCTGGCTCTATTTGGCTTATTTTTGCCCCTTTTTAAGTACCATCCATAGCTTTCAAAATCTTGCTACCTGGCTGCCTTGCCAGAAAAGTTAACATCTCTCTATGGTTATTAAATAATGCCCCTTCTTACCAAAGAATATGAGTCTAGCCAGTCTGTCCTTTATCATTCAAATATGGTTAAAGATAAAGATAAATGTAGAGATAAACGAAATTTAAAATGAGTCTTAAACTATATTGTGAAATATACATACAATTTAAACAATTATACATTCTAAGTACCTTCACCAATTTTGACCAGTCCATAATCAATCACCCAGCATCATGTTCAGAGTTTTCAAAGTGCCCATTTCCTGCCAGGCCAATCAGCCTTATTGAAAATCTAAGGAGCAAGATATGAGCTAAGTTCCTAGTGTATAGTATATGTAATAGTATCATGTTTCCTTTTCTAAGATTTACCTTGAAACAACATGCCAAATTGTGGGGCATTATATGCCAGTGATAAAGAGTTAACATCTCCACTCCTAATCCTAAAAAATGAAAACTTGTTGTCTTAGACTTTGAAGAGCTCTCATCAGTGATTTATTTTTTAAAAATTCCATTATGATATAAGGGAGATAAGGCCCAGAGATACTAAGCAGGATGCCCGAGGTTTTACAGCTGACCACTGACAGCACCAAGACTGGACTCCCAGCTGTGTATGAGATGCTTATTCCATGCTACCTTTCAACATCGTTCTTCTTTCTGCCTGGAAATCTAGGAGCAGCAAGAGAAGAAGAAATAGGATACAGGTACAAAGACCCATGGAAAAAGGAAAGTTACATTTTAAATTTAAGGATTGAATTATGTTTTAATATGATTTTTCAATCCTTATGTTCACCTATAGTTTTAAAGCAGTGTGTTAGTTTTACTAAATGGAAATAACTAAAATACAACAATTGTAATACTGGCTAGAGGTTAGAAGAATTTTCCTTTTCAATGAGATCAGAGTTTTATGCTCAAAGAGTTTTCTACATTGTTATTGAGAAAGAGTAAATGGGTGAAGTAATGTTTCACTAAAGAACATGGCCTTTATAAAACTCTACTATATGGCATAAACTTTGGCCCAATATGGTTATAAATATATATTTGTTTATGTACGTATATAAATATATACGTACATAAATGTATATATGCTAATTGGGGTAGTCATATGATATCTGTGCACAATTAACTCCCTTCCAGATTGGAATATAATTTCCAATTTTTCTAGCTAACCAAAAGTTTTCTTATTTTTTCTTTTAAAATAAAACAGGTCAAACTAAGTTTTATATTTTTTTCTTATGGTTTATAACTATGATGCTGTGTTTTATGAAAAGATTTTGCGTGGACAGACATTTCAGACCCAGATTTATTCCTATGTTCTGCAGTGGTCAGTCCCCATCAATACTATCGTGTTTACATTGGGACAGTTTGGTTGTAAGCTCCTTAAGGGAGTAAACATTTTATTGAGCAACTATACATAATCTCTAGCACAGGCTTATTAAAAGGAGCCAAAGAAACCTGTGTTTGTTACTATGAAGGGAAGATCTAATGTCAATAATTCTTAAAAAAAAAATTGCCTTCATGCTTTGGATGAGAAACAATGAACAGAATCCAGACGAAGCTTCTGCTTGGTGTGGTAAGATATAAAAACATGGGCTGGGAAGTCAGATGAACCTGAGTCCAAGTCTAGAATGTATTACTCTTTACCTCTGGTGTCTTAGTGTGTGACTCATCTTCTTTGAGCAGAACGTACTTTATTTATAAAATGGGGATGATTATCCTTACCTCCCAGAGGATTAAATGAGATAATTGATGGAAAATACTATCACAAACTCTGCCAGTATAGTCCTCCTGATTATCTTACTCTTTGTGACATTTTCTTTCATACTGAAGTCTCTAGTGACAAACACAAACAAATGTTTCCGGTCCTTTTGCCTGTCTTTTAACTGGCTGTATTCCCTGCCTAGGATGTTCTACCTGCTGGTTTATTCGGTAGCTGGAATCTTCCTTCTATAGCCAGTTTGTCCTGCCATCCAATGGAGATTCAAATTGTGTCCCTTTTGCATCTCAAGGAAAGTGAGTAGAGAAAAAATTACAAGATAACAACTCAAGTAGAGGATATTTCTTTAAAGAGGTCAGGAAAAAGCTTGGTAGAACAGAAAGAGACTTTTACCAGGATGAGGCACTTTCAGGCATAGGGTTTAATTTTGATCAAAAGTTTTGACAAAACTGGCAAAGTAAAGTCTCTGTTAACCTGGAAACCAAAGAATGGCCCCTTACCCTTTTGAAAGCGTGGAGATGGGGCAGAAACCCCCTACTTGAAAAAACTAATGTGAAACATTTGATTTTTGGCAAATACGAAGATGTGTGTTATGGGAATGCTCTTTATTTATTCAAGAAAAAAAGTATTTCTTTAAACTACATATGTATTTATAGGAGAAAAATCAGTAATGTGTCAAACATTTAAACATATACTGTGCACACTCAAATTTAGAAGTCTAAAGATAGATTTTTTTAATGGAGTTCAAATTGTGATATGTATTAGCTCTTTGCCCCACCTTATTGTCTGCAAGATATAAGATACTCATCTAAGTGTCTCTTACTCCTACCAATCTATACGACAGGTGGTAATTCTTAAATATATGTGCAATAAGTAAATAGTGGTTGTGTTTTAGAACACCCTAGCAAAAATACATACATATATATATATATATATATATTGCTAAATAATTATGATGATGCTTGCAATTAAGGAATTATACAACAAAAAATTAAGATTCACACACCAGAATAAATGAATAAAAGGGCGTTTCTGTGCGTAATTTATTGGGTTTATCATAGATTATTTTGCTCCTGATTGCAATATGTTTGACTTAACAATTTTAGAAAGTAATGCAATGTTTCGTTTGGAAAGGTCATGGTAGAGAAAGAACTCACAACCTTTTAGACGATGGACATATGATTCAAGGCCACATTCTTTGAGTTGTGTGTTGACTTTGGTATAATAGTTCAAATAGCAATTTGTGCTCCGTGTGTGTAAATATCTTCAAAATGAGTTCAAATATGAATTACCGTACGTAATACCCATGAGAATTAGTGTTG
>NW_007727351.1:420741-422968 GCF_000696425.1 Galeopterus variegatus
TAACAAAAATTAGAAATGAAAAGGTGACATTACAACTGATACCTCTGAAATACAAGGAATCATTAGATACTACTATAAACAACTATATGCCAACAAATTTTAAAATCTGGAGGAAATGGATAAATTTATGGACACACACAAACTACCAAAACTGAGCCAAAAAGATGTAGAAAATCTGAACAGACCAATAACAATAAAAAGAGATTGAAGCTGTTATCAGAAGGCTCCCAACAAAGAAAAACACTTGACCAGATGGATTCACAGCAGAATTCTACCAAACATTCAAAGAGGAATTGACACCAATTCTCTACAAACTATTCCAAAAGATTGAAACAGACGCAATTCTCCCAAACTCATTCTGTGAAGTAAACATCACCCTGATACCCAAACCAGGTAAAGATACAACTAAAAAAGGAAACTACAGGCCAATATCCTTGATGAATATAGATGCAAAAGTCCTCAATAAAATACTAGCTAACAGAATACAGCAACACATATGCAAAATTATACACCATGATCAAGTGGGATTCATCCCAGGGATGCAAGATTGTTTCAACATATGCAAATCAATAAATGTAATACACCATATCAATAAAACCAAACACAAGAACCATATGATCACCTCTGTAGATGCTGAAAAAGCATTTGATAAAATTCAACACTCATTCATGATAAAGACTCTCTACAAGTTAGGTATAGATGGAAAGTATCTCAACATAATTAAAGTCATATATGATAAATCTACTGCCAATATCATCCTGAATTGGGAAAAGCTGAAAGCTTTTCCTTTAAGAACAGGAAGTAGACAAGGATGCCCACTCTCACCACTCCTATTCAACATAGTGTTGGAAGTACTAGCCAGAGCAATCAGAGAAGGGAAGGAAATAAAGGGCATCCAGATTGGAAAAGATGAAGTCAAAGGGTTCCTGTTTGCAAATGACATGATCGTACATATCGAACAGCCTAAAGCCTCTACAAAAAAAAAAAAAAACTCTTAGAGTTGATAAATGATTTCAGCAAAGTTGCAGGATAGAAAATCAACACGCAAAAATCAGTAACATTTCTATTCTCCAAAAGTGAACATGCAGAAAGAGAAATCAAGAAAGCTAGCACACTTACAATAGCCACCCCAAAAATAAAATACTTGGGAATTGAGTTAACCAAGGATGTGAAAAATCCCTATAATGAGAACTACAAACCACTGCTGANAGAAGCCTCTCTGGGAGATCTCATTTGAGGAGAAACGTAAATTCAATAAGGGAGTGAGCGAGAAACTGAAGAGGTTGTGTCGCAGGAGAAAGACGAGCACGGGCGATTCGTTTAGGAAGAAGCAACAGTGGAGTGTTCTAAGAACAGAAGCAGCCTCCAGAAGCCAGTGTGGATGGAACCGTGAAGACAAGCAGTAAGTGAAGTGAGAAGAGCAGGAGAGAGCCGGCTTTCAGAGGGCCTTACGCGCCATGAGAAGGCCCTAAGACTTCATTCTGAGCACTCTGGAAAACCATTAGAAAGTGTTGACAAGAGGGTGATAGGAACCGACTTTTCATAGGACGGCTGCTGCTATGGGACGGCAGTGTTCGTGGGCAGGAGCAAGAACTGCAGGGGAATTGGGGTGGGGGAGAGGTTGGGTGAATGGCAAAGAAAAGTCATGATTTGTAATAATAATAATATGCTTATAATAATAATAATAATAATAATAATAATAATAATAATAATTTGCCAGAAGCAAGCAGTTGCAGAAGTGCAGGTGGGAGATGCTAAATTGAGGTGGGACGGGTGGAGGGGCTGGGAAACGGTCAGATCCTTTAACTGTTTTTAACTAGTTTAAAAATGCAGCCAGAATTATTTTAGGAAGATGGAGTAGATCTATTCTTCTCCATTTCTTCACCTAATCACAACTAAACAATTCATTATATATATATATTTATAATATTGTAATATAAATATAAATATATATGTATTAGTCCATTTATGTTGCTTAAAACAAAATACCTGAAACTGAGTGACTTACAAAGAATAACGACATTTATTGCTTACGGTTTCTGAGGCTGGGAAGTCCAAAGTCCATCTGGTGGTGGCGACAGTTACCCAGGAGTCTCACATTGCAAGATGGTGGAAGCAGAGAGAGAGAGAGAGAGAAAGGCAGACTCTCCTCTTCTTTTAAAGCCGTCAGAACCACGCCCCAACCACCATTTTTAATCTATTCACTACTGCAGGGTCCTACAGTCCA
>NW_007727351.1:423802-424397 GCF_000696425.1 Galeopterus variegatus
AGTCAGCAACCTAGTAATGCCAACAGGCAGAGAAAAAAATCCCCAAGAACAGCCTGTCTCTGTACCCCAAATCAGGAATTGGGCAGTCTAGCAAGACAGGAAACCTTTAGACAATAAACAGACAAAAAATTTTCAGCCCTAAATAGTATATTTCAGTTGAACACAATGGGAAAAACCTGTAGCTGCACTGTCATTTCTGCTAGCAAATGCATCCCAACGTTTATCCTTGCCAGGCCGTACAGAGGACCCACCGTGATGGTGTCAGAAGACCAAGGAGAAACCTAGAACTCTATCCCAGTGCAGCAATAACCGATCCATTCTCCAACCTCAGGCCCATCCCCATCAGTGGGGAGCCTGGATTTCTAGCCCCAATGAGGGGTAAAAAGGCACTCCACTCCCACCCCACCAGGATGGTATGAGAGGAGAACTTGTGGAGAGTCAGGATTTTCATCCCCACGTGGTGTTAATAAGGCTCCTCTTCCAAGATGTCTGTGGAAATTAGGTGGTGAGCAGTGATGCCTCGCCTCCATTCCTTCTGGGCACAGTGGTGTAGGCCTGGTAGAGATCTAACAGAGGGCCTGAAGTCCCACTTCAC
>NW_007727351.1:426657-426913 GCF_000696425.1 Galeopterus variegatus
TTAAAATGACATAAATATAAAGATGGAAAACAGATTAATGTTTGTCAAAGCTTACAGACTTCAGGGAGGTGGTGGGGGAAGATCTGTGTGACCATAAGGAGGTAGAACAAGGGAGCTCTATTTGTGATGAAATGAGGCACAGTAAATTTAAATTCAGAAGACAGTTATTGGAATGATCAGATAAAATACATAAAATGTACATTTAAAATGACTTAAAAAGTAAGTATAACGAAGAAATATCAGTCTATTGAAAAAT
>NW_007727351.1:428931-430159 GCF_000696425.1 Galeopterus variegatus
TCAACATTCATGGAGCTAAAAAATATCACACTGAGTAAAAAGCAAGTTGTAGGAAATACATGTCACATGATTATATGTGTGTGTGACAATAAGCAAAGCTAAACAGTACATTGTACACACACACACACATGCACATGCACACGCGGACACACACACACACACGCACACATATGCACACATACATACATATACTAAAACTATAATGAAAACCAAGGAATTAACCACAAATCTGATCAGGCTAACAGCCATGTCTGGGATATACAAGGGAATATCATGGGAAAGGATCACAAAAGGTAATTTTAAAGTTCTGAAATATTTTTTTCATGTAGTGGGTACATGTGGACATCAATTTTCTATATTCTNACGGAGAAATAAAAATCAGAGAGAAAATCATAATAAACTTCAAAAATATGGCAATTAAAAATATTTGCTTTTAAAGATCTAGTTAAAATTTTTTTTAAAAAAGCTAAAATTGGAGAAAAATTTTGCCAACTACATATGTGCTGAAAGAATCTATAATATATAACGAAAGAACTCTCAAAACTCAATCATAAGCAAATAAGTAATCCAATTAGAAAAGATACAAGTGATACGAGGTGGGATTTAACAAAAGAAGACATGAAAGTGGCAAATAATCACGTGAAAAGATGTTCAACAATACTAGTCATTAGGAAAATAGAAATTAAAACCGTAATGAGATATGAATGTTTATTAAAGCAACCAACATTTTTAAAAACTTGAATACCAAATTCTGGCAAGGATATGGAACAACTGTTGTTGGGAATGTAAAATCGTTCCACCACTCTGGAAAATAATTTGGCAGTTTCTTAAAAAATACTAAATATACATTTAGCATATAACCCCGCAATTACCCTTCTGAACATTTTTGAAAAAAAAAAAGAATATTCACATGTGCACAAAAATCTGTACACGATCGTTCGTATCAGCTTTATTTGTAAAAGCCAGAACACGAAAGAGTCCAGATATCCTTCAACAGGTGAATAAACAAACCACAGTACATCGTACCACAAAACACTACTCAGCAGTAACAAGGAGCAAACTATTGATGGACACAACAACTTGGATGAATCTCAAAGGGTATAATGCTAAGTGAAAAAATAATCTCAAAAGGTCACTTTACTACACAGTGAAACTTATACAATATTTTTAAAATGACATAAATATAAAGATGGAAAACAGATTAATGTTTGTCAAAGCTTACAGACTT
>NW_007727351.1:431761-432576 GCF_000696425.1 Galeopterus variegatus
ATATCCAGTGACACTGTATTTCAAGGGAGATGGCAAGTAAAGCCATATTCAGATAAAAACTGAGGGAATTTACCACACACACACAAAATTACCAGGAATGTATGAAGAAAGGAGATGAAGCTATGCAGTATTGAGATGAAAAATGGCAAATAATGAAAACGATAAGCAGCTAACTAAACAAGACTGACGCCATAACAATTGCAATAGTGATTAACACGTAGGGATAAGATAACCAGAAGAGAAAACTCAACGAGTGAACCCGAGTAGAATACAAATCAGGAGAGAGTGACTAGAATGAGACTATCTAAGGTCCATATATTGTTTGGGAAGAGGATTATTATCTTAATTAACCTCATAATTTGTTAACCAGATCATGTGCATTAAACTTCTAGGCTTGCCAATAACAAATACAAATTGAGTATTTAACTTTGAAAACTTAGGTGGGAGAATTAATAGACGATGGAATTGAAATCAAACCCCACATTGGCAAGACAGGGAAACAGAAAAGGAAATGGACAAAAGTGAGACAAGTAAAAGTCTCCAAATTTGATGAGAGAAATGAACACAAATTTGAAAAAGGAAATTTAAACAAGGGAATATTCTACATCAATTAAGATGAACAATCTACTACTATATACAGTATCTATCAACATTCCTGGAGCTAAAAATTATCACACTGAGTAAAAAGCAAGTTGTAGGAAATACATATCATATGATTATATGTGTGTGTGACAATAAGCAAAGCTAAACAGTGCATTGTACACACACACACACGCACATGCACACGCGGACACACACACACACACGCACACATA
>NW_007727351.1:434576-436015 GCF_000696425.1 Galeopterus variegatus
TTTTGACAAGGGAACTTTTTCTCAGTCCTGCTGCAGATCTGACACAAGCAGTGAGGCATAGAAATGCAGTTACCATGACAACTGTTCCACAAACTTAAGGCAAACTCATATTGACACTAACTGCTGAGTCCCATTGGTCAATGAACAGCAACATGCTCAGCAGACAGATGGAGATCTCAAGTTCGTATCCTTCATTTTTTTCTGACTCTTCTGACCTGAAGAATCCAGTTTAGATCAGAGAATACAATTGTTTTTGTTTTTTGATTTTTTAAATCAAAGTTAGTGCTTTCTACATTCAAAATTCTTCAGTCTCTTCTGTGTGAAATATTTTACAGTAAAATCAACATTTGGTAAAATACTAAATAAGATAGCAACAATAACTCATTTAGAATCACTGCATATTAGTAGACAAAAAGAATAATAAAATTATGAGTTACCAAACAGTGCATGATGCATAAGTCCTAGAAAGTTTTTGAAAACTGGGTTGCAAATCACTGGAGCACTTGAGGTGATTCTTAATACTTCAGCAGCTAAAGCAGTGTTATTTTTTGCCTCTCTTATTTTAGGGAAGTGCTACAGTTCCCAGGAATGTCATAGGATGAATATGAGTAAGGAGTAAGTGTGCCTTAGGATTTGATAGTCTGTATTAGGGCTTAATGATTGGATTTTCATCAATTAAAATNTAAGGGTCTCATACCTTCAGTGATTTCCTCATAATGAAAAATTAACAGCAAAGCTTTGCCTTTCATCACTAAACTCAGGCTCATGTGCTTTTTAGATTCTCAAAACGATGTCAGCCTCTTTTCTTTAATTTTCTAAATCTCTTATCTGTTCTAGAGTAAAATAGAAATTTGCCTCAATCTCTCCAAACTTTCATAAAATCATCTATTAGTAAACAAAGAATGCTTCACTTAACATTTACCAAGAATTATACTATTTAAAGGGCTATTGTAAAAGGGTATTTTTTTAACTTAACATATAATCTTAATTTAAATTAATATTACCTGAAAATGTTATTTATTTAGTTATTATGCCATTCTAAGAAATGTGCTTTGTTATTCTATAAGTACTAAAATACTAATATTTGTCACAGCATAAAACACTTGATTTCCATTTTATAATGGATTTTGTGAATGACAAATTTCTTCATTATACTTCCATGATCCTCTTGTAACATTTATTTTTAAATATATATAGAAAGTTTAGAGGTGTATTCAACTAGTTTTCTAACCTAATAATCTTGTTCAATTTCAATAAGGCAGTTAAAGTGTAAAATATGTTGATCTCATCCTAAATTTCTACAAATGTTTAATGTAATCCAGATACACGTATACTTGTATGTCTTCAAGAAAAAATAATGGCTTATAATTTCCTACATAAATTCCACCTTCTTTCTTCCTCCAAATACACTTTCAAACACACACACACACACACACACA
>NW_007727352.1:0-531 GCF_000696425.1 Galeopterus variegatus
ATCATACCCTTCTCCACCCACAAGGAAGTTGTAAGACATTACCCAATTGGAGTTCTGTGTCCTTTTACTCATTGTTTTCTGAAAATTTTCCCTTAGAAAACTTACTACAGTAGTATGTAAGAAAACTTACATACTACTACAAAGAGCAAACCTTCAAAACAGCCAAAGAGGTACTGATCTCTCTTGCAAGTTTTTCTGAATCCATGAAAGGCCTATAGAAACAGATCTCCTTCGGGACATTCTTTCAACAATGAAATTGAAGAAACTGCCTCAGGTCTTTCCTTCCAAAATAAGCTACATGGGCCTGGCAACTAAACTCAGTGCCCAGGTGTGTGGGTGTAGATGTGTGTTTGAGATGAAATTCTGCCAATATAACAGATCTTTTTTGTAAAAAATTAACAGTCCTATGTCCATTGGCGACTTGTCTTAAACTTTCTTCACTGTGATTTCAGATTGCAAAAATCAGTAGCAACTTTCTTTTTTTTTTTTTTTTCCTTTTTGTCTTTTTTTACTGACCGGTAACGGGATCGC
>NW_007727352.1:760-3022 GCF_000696425.1 Galeopterus variegatus
TCCACATGGGATCCGAACCCTCGGCGGGAGCGCCGCCGTGCTCCCAAGCGGCGCACTCTCCAGTGCGCCACCGGGCCTGCCCGAGTAGCAACTTTCTTAGGTACTACTCCCTGTTTGTTGCAGACTGCCAGACCTCCCCACTGCTATCTCTCCATGAAACAGCTCTTGTTATGCAGCACTTACTGTATACCTGGTACTGCACAAAGACTTTATGTAGAGTATCTCATTTAATTCACAAACCTACCTAGCATATACAATTTAGCATGAATCTATATAGCATATGTAATTATCTACTTTTTGCAGATCATAAAAGAGCTCAAAGAAGAGGAATGGTTTGCCTAAGGTCCTAAGAAATAACTGAGGTCAGGACTCAAAACTTTTTCTAACTGGCTTCAGAACCCAAGTTCTTAACAACTGTACTCTATCATCCTTTAACTCTTTCACCTAATGATTCAATCTACCATATCCCCGAAGTCTTCCTAAGTCGATTTCCTGCCTCTGTCTAGACCAGCTATTGTCATCCCAGGCGATTATGATAGGAGCACCTGCTATACTGTAGAATCTCTTCTTGCTCAAGGTCCCATAAACTATTCTGACAACAAAGCCTGGGAATAGAATTCAAATGCCCACCACTTTCTATCTTTCCCACCACTTTCTGCCTTTTTAATGCCCACCACTCTCCTGTGAGACCACTACTAGAAGGTAGTCCAATTGGATTCTGGATCATGCAGTGGTCAGGTGTGCCTGTCTGGAGTTGGTCATCTCTGGATTAGAATAGCAGCTCCACCATTTACAATGAACATGGCTTTGGGCAGGCTCCTTTACCTCACTAATCTGAGTTTCTTCATATATAAAAGGAAAAATCACACATTGTCCCACCTCCTGTAGATAGTTTGTATGACTAAAGGAAACAATTCAGATGAAGCACTGAGTTGGCATAGCTTCTGACACTATATTAAATGCCCAGTACATGCAACTCAGGTATGTTGGTATTGGGGGTATGAGTCACCATTTTTCCACAGAGTAAATCAGAGGTGCTGAAAAAAACATTAGTTTGCTTTAATAAATATTAAGTAGCCTCACTTCAGGTGACCCCATGCCACTGATGATTAGGGAAGCAGTAGAGTGAAAGAGTCTCTGTCCCCTCTGCTCTCTGCCCTCTAATCTCTACCAAGAAGAGCTTCTATTTCCCCTTCCTCTTGGGTAGGAATTAACTGTATATCATACCCTTCTTCACCCTTTCTTTGTGCACCTTGCTGTTCCGGGCAGCACCTGTCCTCTTCTCTTACATGCCACTAATTCTCATGGCTTAGTCTAAATAGAAGAGAGGATGTAGGAAGAGAGGTGAATTTATTGATAAGGCTATCAGGATCAAAGGGTACTTCATAAACAACCTCTTTAATTTAATAGATTCCGTGTTAAAACAGCAATGAGATCCATCTTATGTTTATCAAATTTGCCAAATTATAAAGTCTGGGTAATACCAGCATTACAGAGGATGTGAGGAAATGGGACATCCTTTACATGACTGAAAAAGTACAAATTCGTTGTGATCACCTTGAAGAGCAATTCTCACCATGTGATTCTCCTTTTTATTTTTGGCAACTGGCCAGTATGGGAATCCAAACTGTGACCTTGGTGTTATATGCCTGTGCTCCAATCAACTGAGTAAACCCGTCAGCCCACCGTGTGATTCTGATCCACCTCTTCCCCACCCCTGTTTGAGAATCACTGTTATTCAATGCTTAGAATGTACCTGGAGCTTTTCTATTCCAATTTTTATCCATTAATATTATACTTAATTTTAAAAATTTAATTCATTAGGAGTTGAATGTGTAGTTTTTAAATATAAGAATAATTAGGGCCGAGCCCGTGGCGCACTCGGGAGAGTGCGGCGCTGGGAGCGCAGCAGCGCTCCCACCGCGGCTTCGGGTCCGGGGGATGGCCGGGGCGCCCCCTGGGGGGGGGTGGGGCGGCCAGTCTCAAAAAGGAAAAAAAAAAAAAAAAAAAAAAAAGGAATAATTAGCCGTTTTAGAAATATCTTCGAATACATATGAGAATTCAAAATAAATGAACTAATATCTTAAAACAATGCCTATATTTTTTCATAAAATCAGATACTATCCCCTATAAGAAACGCTATACATTTGAGCAAGCTCACAAATCACCCTTCTCTTTGGTTCTTTGTTAAATGTTAATGTGATAGGATGAGCGATAACTTCAATACAGTCATGACTTGCTATATTTTGTAAAACAGAGTTG
>NW_007727352.1:3684-12459 GCF_000696425.1 Galeopterus variegatus
CGTGGTGCGGCCAGTCTCAAAAAGGACAAAAAAAAAAAAAAAAAAAAAAAGGAAAAATTACCCTTTTTAGAAAAAACTTCGAATACATATGAGAATTCAAAATAAATGAACTAATATCTTAAAACAATGCCTATATTTTTTCATAAAATCAGATACTATCCCCTATAAGAAACGCTATACATTTGAGCAAGCTCACAAATCACCCTTCTCTTTGGTTCTTTGTTAAATGTTAATGTGATAGGATGAGCGATAACTTCAATACAGTCATGACTTGCTATATTTTGTAAAACAGAGTTGAAGTGGTATTCTGGCAAAAGAAACCATCTCTTACACCCTCCCGCAGACACAAGGGAATTGGGGAGTACAGTTATCGTGTAATATGAAATGACAAAATGAGCAATACTAAATACCCTTTTCACCCAGGCAGCATGTTTAAGAGAGTGAGCTCTGGAGTCAGACTGCCTGTGTTCAAATGCTGACTACTCCACTTGTTAGCTGTGTGACCCTGGGTAAGTTACTTAATTTCCCTGTGTCTCAGTTTCTCGAAGTGGAGATATTAATGTACCTGCCTCACAGGATCACTATGAGGACTAATCAAGATAACCATGGAAAGCACTTAGAGCAGTGGCCTCCTCTCAATAAATGGTAGCTATTTTTATTATCATACCTTCCTCCTGCTATTTTTGCAGGGAGGGGGGTCACTTATAAAGCAGGTTGGCCTCAAATCAGACCCTGTAGAAGTAAAAAAATTGAATGCTTTGCTTAGGAATAGTTTCAGGAAGTATATAACAGCACATGAATGACCACCTACAGCTGTTTGAATGATTAATTTCATCTCTACATACTATGTACTTTAAGATACCGACAATTGAAGTCTACCAAAGGCAAAGTTCTGAAATACTGCTATGGTTTGCACAATTCTAGGGAAGTGTTCCAGGACTCTGAATGTGGTCAGAGTAGAAAGAACATTCGACTAAGAGCTCAAGAAACATAAATATTCTTGTTTTAGCTCTATTGTTAACTTCTGTATGAACTAGAGTAAACTGCCTCACTTCTTGGAATCCCAGCTGTCTCCTCTAGGACATGAAAATAATAATAATCCACTACTGCATACTGCAATGTTGTACCGATAAAAGGGGTATTGTGTAAAAAAGCTTAACACATTGTAAAATACTATGCAAATTTGAGTTATTCATTATTATTACTCTTAGAATATTTCTTTGCCTGAATTGCCCCCTAAAAAAGAGCCTGAGGCAAAGATTTATTGTGTTTTTTAATGTTTGGAAACATTATCCCTGGGAGCAGGGAGAAGTAAGGGACAGGGGAACTGAATAGGAATGAAGGGAAGACCAACACGGGGATATGTTACCAAGTTGGCCACCACGATGGGCTACTGATGACTTGACCCCCCAGGGTTTTCTTGGATACCTACCAAAATGTATCTCAGAACTACGCACTGGGCCGGCCCGGTGGTGCATTGGATAGTGCGCCGCTTGGGAAGTGCGGCGGCGCTCCCGCCTGAGGGTTCGGATCCCACATACAGACCGGTTCTCGCTCACTGGCTGAGCGAGGCGTGGGGGCAACGCCGAGGGTTGCGGTCCCGTTGCCGGTCCTGGTCCGGTGCAGGGGCGACACTGAGGGTTGTGATCCGTTGCCGGACACACTGAGGGTTGTGATCCGTTGCCAGACACGGAAAAAGACAAAAAAAAAAAAAAAAAAAGAACTACGCACTAGGGAAATAAAAGAAGAGCATTTTATTTATCGGTTTCTGTCTCCCATTGGTCGTGGGTGGCATTGACTCCTCTGCATTTGAGGGCTGTGGCTATTCCCATATGTGGCTGACATGATGTCAGAGAGGCCCATGGTGAGGAGCAAGAGAGGGGACAACTCAGATTGCTCCTGCATGAAGCTGGTCTAACCTGCACAAAACTGATTGCCACGGAGTGGCTGGAATAAAGGGCCTGTGAAGATTTGAAGTGGTTAGTACACAAGGGTTGTCCAGCAGAGCCTGTCTAAGAGATCGTAACCCTTATCAACCTTCTCTTGGGCTAACAAAGAAAGGCAAGCAATCATTACAATCTGAAGAACAGAATTCCAAATTACTTTTTTTTCTTGTCTTGCAGTCAAACAGATGGTAACCTGAACCGATTTTACCAAACCTCTGCTATCCTTTCTCACTCCTTCCTCTTCCCACTGCCTTACCCTGTAGCTACAAGATGCAGCTTTAACATAAAATCCACAATTCAGAGATTTTTCAGTAGAGCTCAGGCTGGCTAGCCTGTGGAGGGGAGGGGTGTTTGCATGTGCACACGCATATGTGTGTGTGTGTGTGTGTGCGTGGGTGTAATGGGGTGAAAAAATATCGGAAGGTTTAATGGCTGCATGCGCATAATTTCTTGTCTCCCCAGCTGTGGTGGGAAGGTAATTCCACCACTTTGAACTGCCATCCTGATGCAATCAGTCCTGATCTGTAATCAGATAAGCAATGTACAAATTAGCATTTGGATGGCTTTGTTAGCCACATTTGAGGAAAAAAATCTCAATGGACAATGTTGCACAAAGGAAAAATATGCCTTTGGCATCAGATACACAAGGATTCTATTTCTTGCCATGGCACATGTAGTTGAGTGATCTTAACTCCTCTAAACCTACATTTTCTCATCTGTAAAAGGAGAGTATTGAAACCTATGCCACAGAGTCATAACAAAGATTTGAAATTAGAGATGATGAATGTTCCCACCTAAAATGATGCCTGCAAAATAGGAGACATTCAGTAACTAGTTGTTATTATTATCATTATCATCATAAACATTGTTATTATTGATCTATGAATTTCTAATGCTTCTTACAGAAAATGCAAGCTAATGTTTCCAGCTCAAAATTTGAGAGCAGTGGCAAGCCAGAGAGAAAAGTCATATCCACAAAACAAAGAAACCCTTCATCTCAGTAGCATGTTTGCCAGACCCAGGAACTCAGTCCATGCAAAAAACATTTATTGAGCACTTACTATGTGCCAGGCACTGTACAATTTGATGTGCAGACTGACACCACACGAATAACACCAGGAGTCTCAGGACACAGGAAAATTGATAAGATTTATGTCAAGTACAAAGCGTTATGTAAAAGAGTTTTGATTTTATATGCAACAGTTAGCCATTTAAACAAAAAGCCCAAGCCAAACAGAACTTTCAGAACTATCACGCCAGGGGGTTGATGAAGCAGTCTACAGCACACTGCCCCAGGCCTGATGCTAGGGTTTGCTGCATAGTCTCTACCATCCAGTTGCTATTTAACAAAGGCAGAGCTCTTTACATTTAAGGTGAAAATAAGGTCTCTCTAATGCGGAAGTAATGACCATTTCAAATCACTTCAGTTGGGGAACAATCCATGCTACACACTACTTGCAGATTCATCTTCCATGCACACCAGCTTCTATATAGCCCCACATTATATACAACAATTGTTCTCAAAGTGTGGTTCCCCAGACCAGCAGCGCCTACAGCACCTGGGAACTTGGTAGAAATGCAAAATCTCTGGCCTCACCCCTGACCTACTACATAGAAGACTGGGGGTAGGGCCCAACAGCCTATGTTTTCACAAGGCTTCCAGATGATCCTGACACATGTTAAAATTTGAGCACCACTAGTGTACAGAATAAACTCCAAATTTAGCCAGTTATCCAAAGCTAGTAGTCAGATATTTGAAACCTGGCCTTTACTGATCTATTCAGTCTTACTGTTAGAGGCTACCCTCACCTTGTCCCTCTCTATACTACATTAAATTATCTAAGTCTACTATTGGGTTCCTAAGAGATACAACAGAGTGCATCCTGGAGCTTCCCTGGATAAACTAGGTTGAATAACAAGCAAACCTCAAAATCCCTCCTGTCATCACCTACTCCAATCTTGCTTGGACCCTTTCCCTTAGTATTATAGTGGAAAAGCATAGATTTTTAAGTCAGAAAAACCAGGATTTGGGATTCTTTATCTGTCAATTACTAGCTAAGTCACTTAAGAGAGTCATTTTGCCTCCCCAAATCTTTGGCCATTTGTAATTTGGGGATAATAATATCTACCTGGCAGGATAGTTGTAAGAATTAAATACATAAAATTCAGAAAGAATTAACAGAGCAAAAAGACAACCAACAGAGTGGAAGAAACTATTTGTAAAATATGCATCCAACAAAATATTAATATACAGAATATATAAAAAACTTAAGAGACTTAACAGTAAAAAAAAAAAAAAAAGTAACCTGATTTTTAAAATGAGCAAAGGAGCTGAATAGGCATTTCTCAGAGGAAGATATACAAATGGCCAACGGACACTCGAAAAAATGCTCAACATCACTCAGCATCAGGGAAATGCTAATCAAAACCCCATTGAGATATCATCTCATTCCAGTTAGACTGGCTATTATCAAAAAGACAGAGAATAACAAATGCTGGCAAAGATGTGGAGAAAGGGGAACCCTCCTACACTGTTGGTGGGACTGTAAAATGGTGCAGCCATTATGAGAGAAAGTATGGAGGTTCCTCAAACAACTACAGATAGAACTACCTTATGATCCAGCAATCTCACTGCTGAGAATATACCCAAAGGATTGAAAATCATCATGGGAGAGGGACACCTACACTCCCATGTTTATTGCAGCTCTATTTACAATAGCCAAGAGTTGGAGCCAACCTAAATGCCCATCATCAGATGAATGGACAAGGAAAATGCAGTATATTTAAACAATGAAATACTGCCCTGCCATAAAAAAGAATGAAATACTGCTTTTGGCAGCAACATGGATGAACTTACAGAAAATTATGTTAAGTGGAATAAGCCAGGTACAGAAAGAGAAATACTGCATGTCCTCACTTACATGTGGGAGCCGAAAATAAATAAACAAACAAATAAAGAAAAAAAGAAAGAAAAGATACAACAATCACAATAATACATTGAACTTTTTAAGAGAAGAGAACAGAACTGAGGTTGCCTAGGGTGGGAAAAGGGGAAAGAGACAGGGGAAAGGGAGGAATTGGTAAAGGGCCATAAAAATCGATTACATTGTATAATGACAAATATACTGATTTATATATATCCTGATTTGAACATTACACACTGTACACTGGTATTGATATCCAATGCTGTATCCCACAGATATGTACAATCAACTATGCCCCAATTCAACAAGAAGTATGTAAAATGCTTGGTGCTGGAAACTCCATTTATCCTCATTATTTATCATCAGTAACCCAGACCAGGAATCTACAAATTTTAGCCTGTCTTTTGTTTTTGTAAGTAAAGATTTTTGGAATACAGCAATGCCCATTTGTTTATGGCTGCAATTACACTACCATGGCAGAGTTGATTATTCGTAGCACCACTATTTGGCAAGCAAAGCCTAAAGTATTTTCTATCTGGCCCTTTACAGAAGTTTTCCAACCCCTGACAGAGTCATTGTGAACCATAGATCTGTATTCATGTGGTAGAGTTTGGACGTGTTGTCTCTGCCAAAACTTATGTGGAAATCTGATCCTCAATGTGGCAGCACTGGGAGCTGTTTCAGTCACAGGGTCAGATCCCTCATGAATGGATTAGTGCTCTCCCTAGGTGGGGGGAGTAATGAGTGAGTTCTCACTCTATTAGTTCCCACGAGAGCTGGTTGTTTAAAAAACCCTGGCACCTCCTCTTTCTCTCTCTCTTGCTTCCTCTCACCATGTGATCTGCTTGTACCTGCTGGCTGCCTGCTGCTTTCCAGCCATGAGTAGAAGCAGCCTGAGGCCTGTGTCAGATGCAGCTGTCCCCGAATCACAAACCAAATAAACCTCTGTTCTTTATAAATTACCCAGTCTCGGTTATTTCTGTTATAGCAACACAAAATGGACTAATACACCATGTCTACTAGTTCCTAATCCCAACTATGTACTTACCTAGGCTAGATTATTGAGTACCACCTTAAACCAGGGTTGACAAATAGGTTTTGTAAGGTATGACAAATATCATGGATTGGAGGTGATGACCTCAAGCATTGTGTTGAGAAAGATTTGATTATATGTCAAGTCTTGATAAAAACTTATGCCATGGTCACAATCACAGCTATCATTTATTAGACATTTATTGTGTGCCAGAACTGCACCAGCCATAGACTGTCTTACCTAGATTGTTTTGTGTACTCCTCCTACCAACCCTAATGGATAGGTACTACAATGCCCATAATTGTACAAATGAAGACATTGAGGCTTAACAAGGTTAAGAAACCTACACATAGTTACACAGTTAAGAAGCCACAAATCAGATCCTCCCATCTAGGACTTTTAAGCTGGAGCAAGTGGCACAGAGAAGCTGGGAATCTAGAATTCCTTTCATCCAGTGCCCAACAGTGATAGTGCTAGGGACAGCATTTAGTGTTCAGTAGTGGTGTACCAAAGGAAGTGACCAGGTGTCCAGTGGCGGCAACACCACACCCTTGCCAGACTATCACTATGGCATGACCTTGGCCATGATTCCAACTGTACAGTTTTCCTTGCTTCCCATCTATTTCCCAAAACATGTTGACTTGCTTCTAAGTTTTGTGAGCCACTTCATATCTTCCCAGTCTTTTTCTCTGTAAGTCAGGCAGAGGTTTCTTTCTCTTGTTTGCAACTAAGAACTTTAGCTGGTCACTGGCTAAGTAGAGCAGAAAGTAGATTTGCTGTGAGGTAGCTCACAGAATCAAGGGAGTAGCTAAGAACCAGATTCCATATCACCCATGAAGTCCTCCCATGGCATCTCCAGACTTCATCCATCCCTGTCTTTTCTCTGAATTTCAAAAACATATTACCAATGAAATAGAATAGGCTATCTCCTGCAGGATTATTGTCTTGTCTCCTCAAATCAACTATGAGCTCCTTCAGGGAAAAGTAATTCTATGTATCCCCCACAGTATATATGAATGTTTCCTGAATATCAGTCATTCACAAATCATCCTTTGGATTTCTGCCAAAGTTCATCTCTTCTCTACTTTTTATTTTACATTCACCCTTTTAGTTCTGTATTTTAGCTGTATTTTAAGAAATGACAGTGATGAAATTTTGCATTTAATATGATAGTTATACATTTTTCTAACCCAGTTAATACCCTGTTAATAAATAATGTCAGTCTTGTGATGTGAAAGAGAGAGAGAGAGAGAAAATGCATATTTGGAAACATTGACCTAGTACATTGGAAACACACGAACTTGCCAATTGGAAAACAGGTGAATAAATGAATCAGTAAGTAAATTAATCATCCCTGAGAATGAAAGAGAGAGAGAGAGAGAAAACGCATATTTGGAAACATTGACCTAGTACATTGGAAACACACAAACTTGCCAATTGGAAAACAGGTGAATAAATGAATCAGTAAGTAAATTAATCATCCCTGAGATTGGCTCTAATAAGAACCCAGTGGGGAGATGGTGAGTCTCAGAATGACCTCTGAAATTTCTTCTTCAGCTAATGAATTATTGTTCATTTAACGAATTGGTCAATCAATCAATCAATCCCATGCCTAACACTGGATCAGGCTGAAGGAAAAGGATAGACCTGGCATCTGAAATTCCTGACTTGGTCATGCAAACTGTGTTCTAAAAGAAAGAAACATTCGTAATTCCCAGGCAGCCCTTTAAGAGTGCCTTCTCTGATGCATCTATAGGTGCATGAACATCCTCCCCTCGAGGTCCATTAGCTTCCAAGAAATGAGCTCAAAGTTTCCAGCAACTGCCTTACACTTGATCTTTGCTTCCCTCAAAGGGAGAAAAGTGCTTTTAGGCTGAGCTCTAATGGAAATGTAATCCATCTCTGCTTTGGTCATATTAGTTAACATCCCTTAACCCCCCCAAATCCAAACAATGCCTGAGTTCTCAGCTAAGCATTCATATGGGGGGAGGAGAAGGGTAACAAGGAGCAAAGAGGCCATTTAGATTCATTTGTTCCTGCACAATGCATTCCGTGTCTTGTATACCCCAAATTTCAGTGTTAAATGAAAATAAACCCCCCCCTTTTCTTTTGCTTTTGCTCACAATGTGTATTTATTAGTTAGGGCTGGACACAACAGCTATATCCTCTGGTACAATGGAAATATTGTGACTGCTAGAATCAGAAAAACCTCAAATTTTAATCTGCATTTTGCCACTTGCTCCATGTGGGATCTTGGCTAAATGATGCATCTGTGTGAGCATTAATTTTAGTTCCATAAAAGGAGCAAAGCAAGATATGATCGCCCAGCCTGTTCCAATATGAAAACCCAACTTTCAGGATTTTCCTCCTTTATTTTTGTTTCGGTAAAAGCGGCACACCCACTCTAGAGAAAAAGACAACCCACTCTCTCCCCAATTCCTCCTCATCCTCTCTAGGAAGAAATAAATATTTTCCTCTAGGGAAGATGAGAAAAGTCCTAAGGTTTTTTAAGACTGAAGGTTTTTTTCCCTCAGGTGCTAGTGATTTGGGATGTTCATATTTGTGTGTGAAATTGGAAGAGAGAGGGTATGTGTGCGTTTTTCCTATTGGAGAATGATGAAGACTTGGAGAGATGAGGGAGGAAACACATGGATCTGGGCTGGTCTCTTGCGGCTTGATCTGATAGTGGAGAGTTCCAATAAGCCTCTCCTCTCCCCATCTCAAACATGCTGCAGAGGTGCAAGGGGTGTGGTCTGAGAAGCTCTGAGCCAAGTTGGACAGAAGTCTTTGCCAGACACCTGCCTCACTCTTACTCAATAGAGAACTTCTCATTTTATGCTTGTGAGTCCTACCATCAAAGCCAGTCTCTAAG
>NW_007727352.1:12774-18295 GCF_000696425.1 Galeopterus variegatus
ACTCAATAGAGAACTTCTCATTTTATGCTTGTGAGTCCTACCATCAAAGCCAGTCTCTAAGAAGGAAGAAACTTTGTCCCATCTGTAGACGTCCCTTGCCCAACAGAAATGACGAATAACCATTTCTACGAGGATTTAATCTGTTGATGTTCGCATATCCTACGCAGGTTGGTGGCTCCCCCCAAAGCCCTAATACAGCCAACTCTTTTACGAGGGAGACTTGCCTGGGTTGTGAGAATGGCTAGTAAATGTTATATTACATGAGGAGAATGCCAAACTCTTCACAGGGTGTTTTCAAGATTTAAATAAGCTGATGGACAAGGAGCACAGCATCTGTTTGATTGTTCACGCCTTCTTCCTTTTGTCTGGACACTGATTCTACCCTGAGTTTTGCCATTGCCAAGGGAACTATTTAGTTCAACAGATCTACTCCCAATATTAAGTGATGCCATCTATAAATAAATCAATACATTTTTCTCTTTTAGTTCAAGAAAAGCCAATCCTAGTAATCCCAGGAGTGAAGCTCTAGCATAGTTGTTTTCTTTTTTTTTTTTTTTTTTTTACAAAATTGAAAGTCAAGTACTTCCAAAGCAATTTTTCCAATTTTTAATCTTCTTATTAGGCTATGTTAGCAACACTTGAAGCTTTGTGTTAGCACTGAGAGCATCTTTAAGGAGGAAAAGAGAAACTATGTTTAAATATTCATTAAAACCTTCCCAACTTACCCTTGACTTTCTTTCCTTTAAAAAAAGATTGCACAGTAGACTCTGGACATTTCCGGGTTTAATATTTGAGGACAACATATAAGATCCAGAATAGGAAATAACTCTTAAGGTTATTCAGCAAGAACCTAAATCATGGGTCACAAATCAAGTGCCCTGGACCAAGTCATTCAGTGGGTGAGCTTAATTGATCATTCAGCTTCTACATCTCAAGGCTACCTTTTCATATTCAGTGACTCTCATGGAGCTATAAAAGAAAAATGTTGCTTGGTGACAAGCAAGTCAACTACAAGTTCTGATATTGGAAGTTGAGAGATCTAGGAAAGCAATGACATAGAAAATAGAATTTATGGGTAAATTAAACAGTAGGGAAAGCATAGGCATAGTTGGTTTTAATTGCAAACCAGAAACTCAGATATACTAGAAATGTGATTTTAAACTTAATTTCTATTTCAGTTCCCCCATTCCAATTAGCAGTAAAAACTTGATCTCATAATATTTTGGTTATATTGAGTTAAGCAAAAATGTATTATTAAAATTAATCCCACCAGATTCTTTTGACATTTATTAATGTGGCTATTAAAAAACTTAAAGTTACACATGTGGCTCACATTATATTTGTATTGAAGTTTTCTGGTCTATGTTACTTAGAATACTTTGTTGCTGGGACATTCAAATTATCCAGTGGGCTTTAAAAACTGGTAAACTATAAGATGTTCTAGTATGTCAAAGTTTTTAAAAAAAACTTAATCTTAGCCAGTTTGGATCTGCTCCCCCTCACCTAACACACACACATCCTCTTTTCTAGAGATTATGCCTAGGTTCCAGAAGGTTTTCATGGTATCAGGGCTTTGGGGCAGGAGGACAACTAGTCTCTGATTATTCATACAGATATGCAGGTATGCACCATGACCATCCATCATTCCATGTGGTCCTCAGCCCTTAATGCAGTGAGTTATTGACAGGTTATAACCATTTGATGGCCCCTTCAGGTCTGTCTCTTTGTGTTACATTTATGCCATGGCAAATGTCATAGGAAATATTTCCATAGAATATGAGTAAATTGTAAGGTTAGCGAAATCCCAGCTATCTTCTAAACTAATTATACAAACGTTTGCTTCCAAGACATGCTGAAGTCTTGCCCCATCTTTGGGTTCTACCCAGAAAGAGGAGTATAATAAGTTTCATAGTTGACCAAATTCTTCTTATCGCCCTGTAGTCACACTTTTTGCCAAGTGACTTTGCTTTTCCTCCCACTAAAGGGATAGATCATATTTCTCTGTCCCTTGACTTTGGATTTGGCCACATGACTTGCCTTGGCTAATCGAATGAGATGAAAAAGACAGTGTGCCAGCTCCAAGCATGGGCCTTAAGAGGCTTTGCATGTTTCCACTCACTATCTTGCACTGTTGCTATAGCCTTGAGAAGAATATGCCCTGAGGAGGATGAGAAACATGTACAGCAGAGTCAACCTTCTCGAGTGAGTCCAGGCTAGATGTCTGATCTCCAGTCAATATCCAGACATGTGAACAAGCCCAGCTGAGATCAACAGAGCCACCAAGCTAGGACTGATCAATTTCAGCCATCCCTGAGCCAAACCACAGGTGCATAAGTGAAGTAAATGCTCATTGTTTGGTGCGTTTTGTCTGCAACAATAGTTAACCAATATAACACCAGAGTTACTCTCTCCTGATAGAGCCCAAAACTTATCTACAGGATTTTTTTTTTTTGTCCCCAGAGATAAGCAAAGGATGGACAAGGGGCAGAGCCCAAAGAAAATGCCATTTTCTAAGTTTTCATTTCTCCTCTGCATTTCTTCTCCTCTCTCCAGTTCCAGAGGTCTTGCCAAGGCTGTAGCTAGAAGTTTTGCCCTCACCCATTATTTAGTCCCTTTGAGACAGAGATACTTTGTTTTAACTGCATGCTATTGTGTCAGCCCCTCACTAAGGCAGTGGGCATGAGATGTCTTATCTGAATGAAGCAGGTCTAGGAATATAAGGAATGGGATATGAAGGGGGAAATCTTCCTTAATATTACAAAACAGCATTCAATCATATTTGCTATGGTAGAATTTGCCAATATAAGATTTTTTTTGTTGAGTTTGACTTTTGGAAACCAGCCAGTACAGGGATCTGAAATGGTGACCTTGGTGTTATAAGGCTGCACTCTAACCAGCTGAGCTGAATGGCCAGCCCCCAATATGGGATTTTAATAACAGCTTAGAACCTTCAGAGTATCAATGTGTATTGGACTTTTGAAAGTGTGGCCCTTCTTTTATACCTGGCAGGTTATGAAGATCTCTAATAAAAATGTTTCCTCCCCTAGGCACAGTAGGAGATAGCAGATAGAGATTAATTTGAGACATACTGAAGGGAAACTGAGTCCGGAAATGTCTTCCCTACTTGCCTGTATTTGGAACCTGAAATTTCTTGATTAGGCTTTTATCCTTTTGCTTATCTATTATATTTTATTCTTCATGATTCCCAGGTGATGACATCTCAAACCTTTAGCAGGAATTAATTCCCTCCTCTAGCACTGAAAAGACCATCATCTGAGGTTAAGATCCAGTCCTGTGTCTCTCAGCTGAGGCTCTGTCAGGAGAGAGTAACTTCGTCTTTGGGTCTCATGTTTTCTGTCTATAAAATAGTCTGGATTCCACCAAGTCCTAAAACATTGTGACTTATAGACAACTGAGAGAGCAATGCCTCTTGAGAAAAGAAAATAGATTGACAAGAAGATGGGGACGGAGTGAGCCTGGGAGCCGGAGAAGGTGAGATTCAGGAAGGGTTTAGTAAAAAGGGAGGTCAGGGGGCCTCTACGTTCAAACTTTGCTTATTTTGCTTTTATTCCTAATTTTATCCCTAGATGTTTCATTTCCACACTCCACCCACTTGTCTCTAGCTGCAAAGACAGGTGTGCAATCAAGAGATCCATATGGATGGGTTTACATATGTCACCTATTCTGATGACAACTCCAACTCCCCTCCCCTCACCTTTTCACCCCACCCTGACCATTCTCCATCCTCTGTGGCTTGTATATCATCTTTATAGGCTAAGGTACTAAAAACCAGGAAATTATTAAAGCCCAGGTCTGGCAATTCCACTGAACTTGACAGCTCATTAAGAAGATTCATTCCAGGTACATTCAGATCAGCTCTGGCACCTTTCCCAGGCCTGAAAGATAGGAGCTAGCCACACAGGGAAGAGGAAGGGCTGGCTTTATCAAATCTGTCCCCTTTAACCACTAAGACTGTCAGACATTCCTTACATTCAGATCAGCTCTGGCACCTTTCCCAGGCCTGAAAGATAGGAGCTAGCCACACAGGGGAGAGGAAGGGCTGGCTTTATCAAATCTGTCCCCTTTAACCACTAAGACTGTCAGACATTCCGATTAGGGTTTTTTGCCATACAATTCCCAGAACAAGAACTAGAATTATAAATCCTGGTAGCCAGTCCTCTCACCTTGGGACATCTCTTCTGCAAAAGGTAGTTCTGAGGAATTGTGTGTATCTGCATGTAGTTTGCTTATTTTTTGCACATAATTGATATTAATTTGCTGTCAATTCTTTGTCACTTCTCAAATTGATGTTTTGGTACTAGTTCTTCTTTGAGAGTTGTGTGTCTTGATTTTATCTCTTAGAATCTATGCATTATAAATGACCACAAATGTAAAGAGCAGAAGTCAGGAAGACAAACAAAGCCAGTCGATCTTTAAGACCACCTATCCAGTGGCGTTCTACCTGGTATATAGTAGGGTACTCAATATTTTTTGAATGACCAAATGAATGAAGAAACCCTCACTCCAAATGGGATCTTAACTAGAAGTCTGTATCAATCAGTGCTGCTATATTACAAACAACCACAAACCTCTTAGTGTCCTATAGTAATAAATGTTTATTACTAACATGTGTCTGGCTGTGCCTTGCATGTCTCATTCTTGGGATCAGGCTGGAGAAGCAGCAGTTACCTGGACTTCTTTTTCTCATAGCAGAGTTCAGAAGCTCCCTGTGGGGTGAGTAGGAAGAGCAATGCCTCTTCAAGGCCAAGGCTCAGAAGTGGAACCTTGTCACATATCTACCCACATCCCATTGCAAATCATACAGCTGAACCCAGCATCAATGTGTGGGGAGGTCTTCTCCTCCCATGGAGGTAGAGGGAGGGAAAGGAATGAATCTTTGCCCGAAAATAAGCTAATCTATCAGAGACTCCAAATATAAAATAGAAGCAACTGCAGCTGCCCGCCTAGAATTGCCTCTAAAACCTAACTTCTCGGGCCGGCCTGGTGGCGCACTGGAGAGTGCGTCGCTTGGGAGCACGGCGGCGCTCCCACCGAGGGTTCGGATCCCATGTGGAGACCGGTTCCCACTCACTGGCTGAGCGCGGTGCGGGCGCAACACCGAGGGTTGCGATCCCATTGCCGGTCCCCGGTACGGGCGCGACACCGAGGGTTGCGATCCCATTACCGGTCAGTAAAAAAGACAAAAAAGGAAAAAAAAAAAACCTAATTTCTCTCACCTGCCTCCTGTGGTGGTTCCTGGGGCACTTCATCAGAAACTAGGACCTCCACAGGACATAATCTTGCAATAAAAGCAAGTGCTTATATTTACCCTGGATATGACACCAAAGTAGCAGGTTCATGAGTAAGGAAGGAATCCTAGACCGAGAGAACAAAAGATTTATTTTAAAACATTTTATCCCAAGTACTATCTTAGACCGTTGTATGTAGGTGATCCTTAATGTTTTTTTTAAATGAATAAAAATTGTAATGTAGACACAGACTTAGCAGTCACTCAGCTGAA
>NW_007727352.1:19127-24787 GCF_000696425.1 Galeopterus variegatus
AAATAGAAGCAACTGCAGCTGCCCGCCTAGAATTGCCTCTAAAACCTAACTTCTCGGGCCGGCCTGGTGGCGCACTGGAGAGTGCGTCGCTTGGGAGCGCGGCGGCGCTCCCACCGAGGGTTCGGATCCCATGTGGAGACCGGTTCCCACTCACTGGCTGAGCGCGGTACGGGCGCGACACCGAGGGTTGCGATCCCATTACCGGTCAGTAAAAAAGACAAAAAAGGAAAAAAAAAAAACCTAATTTCTCTCACCTGCCTCCTGTGGTGGTTCCTGGGGCACTTCATCAGAAACTAGGACCTCCACAGGACATAATCTTGCAATAAAAGCAAGTGCTTATATTTACCCTGGATATGACACCAAAGTAGCAGGTTCATGAGTAAGGAAGGAATCCTAGACCGAGAGAACAAAAGATTTATTTTAAAACATTTTATCCCAAGTACTATCTTAGACCGTTGTATGTAGGTGATCCTTAATGTTTTTTTTAAATGAATAAAAATTGTAATGTAGACACAGACTTAGCAGTCACTCAGCTGAACAGAACAGTGTGTAAATTTTTCAGCTAGATTTCTAGTTTAAATTTAGCACAAACACCCTTGGTACTTCACCCCAAAAGCTGTCAGTGAAGTTAATGTAACTAGGGTTCTTGATATGCTTGCATACCAGGTGTGACGTTCCTGTGCAGGAACCATCACCTTTAAGGCAAGAATTTCACACCTGGTTTGTTGGAGAAGAGCAGAGCTGGTTTTCAGGATCCTGAAATGCACCAAGAAATTACTAAAGAGTTGTTGAGGCACAAGTGAAAGGCATACACACACCTTTATGCATTTCATCCTTACGGAGCAACTGACCCAGATCCAAAACCTTAATCCAAGCATTTGGCCATTCCAGATCTTGCCTTCTGACCTTAGGGCCCCTGAGCTAGCTGACCCACCTTCCAAACTATTTAGCAGCTGCTCAGGAATATGTTCATGCAAACAGACCAAAGGGCCATAAACTTCATGACAGGCCCACTCTAGGCATAATAACTAGCAGAAAAGAGGCTGGCTATATTTATTACCATTCAGATGATTTCCAGGTAAGGGAAGCCATTGCTGTAGAATTTCCCTCCCAGTCACACCAATGCAGCTTTTAAAATCTGGACTATTTCCCCACATCCAAATGGGGCCACTTATAGTTTATCATCTGCTGATAGGAAAAGTTATCTGCACAGCTGTGGATCCACATTAGTTATGCTCTGAGCAGGACAACACTGTAAATTATTTGCAATATGCTGGAACTCAATACGGACTGAGTTTATAAATATGATATTATACTCTTAAGAGGCAGTTGCAGACCTTTTATAAAACCATTAATTTTTAAAGTGGTTTAGGAATCGAAATTAGCAGCTGGGTATGGGTACCAGCTTCCAAAAATAGATGGCATTGGCTTTTCTAAAAGCAACAACAAGATCCTGAGACCAAATGGGAAGATCAGGACTTGGATGCCTTTTGGAAACCTATCTGGAAGTCCTGAATGAGCAAGATTCGAAGCCATTCTCCTGGAGGCTTCCTTGATCACCCCAGCCCTTTGTCTGGAATTCCTCCTGAATTCCTATTATGCTTGCTGCATGCTGATGCATTTTAGACTAATCACATGCAACTTTGTATTGTATACAGTATTTCATTTCTCTTATTCATATCTTATTATTTTCTCTGACTAAATTCTAAATAACTAAAATACTCTGCTTTTTATAAATGCTTCTAGAAATATATTACACAGAAAAAGAAAGACCCTATAATTTGACCTCACAACAGTAACCACTGTTAACCAGTGGGTGCAGAATCCTTCAGATACTTTTTTTTGGTATATATACAGTATCCACAAGCAATTGGTACCAGGACCCCCTGCAGATACCAAAATCTGCAGTTGCTCATGTCCCTTATATAAAATGGCATAGTATTTGCATATAACCTATGCAAATCCTCTTGTACACTTTAAATCATCTCTACATTATGTATAATACCTAAAACAAGGCCAACACATCACTTCACTTGCGTGGATTCAATGTAGTACTCAGCATGTGGCAAATTCAACTACTGCTTTTTGGAACTTTGTGGAATTTTTTTCCCCAATATTTTCAATTTGCAGTTTGATGAATCCACGAATATGGAACCCACAGATATAGAGGGTCGACTATACTGACATGTATGTATCATTAAACAGAAATTATACCATTCATACTATTTTACAGCTATCTTTTTTCATGTTTCCCCATGTATATCATAAAGCTCCTTGAAGGCAGGAATTTTAGCTCAATAAGTGACTTATTCCATGCTTACTTAATATCTGCTATATATTAGGTGCTACCAGATACAAAAATGAATAAAATAAAACAAAATAAAAGCCTCAGATCTAAGGAGCTTGCCTACTACCTAGCTAGGAAAAAAAAAATCATTATAAAACAATGTGACAGGGGCTGTAGCACAGGTTTATATAAAGTGCCATGGAACAGCCTTTAAGTTGGCCCACAGAGAGAGGGGATGCACATCTGTCTAACTAACTTAGCAAGCTGCAAAGAAATTCATTTGGGTCATTAAGAAATGGGACTCTGTGCTGGATTCCTCTCTCCTCACACCGACACCTCAAAAATATTGGCTCTAAATGATTTTTTGGAGCCAGCTGATGAGCAGCACATTAAAAACTCATGCTCTCTCCCTCTTAGCTGACTATATTGATAGGAAAATGTAATCTATTGCTAAACAGTTGTCTGTAAGATTCCAGGATTATGAAAATGAATGCATTTCAACAAGATGAATGTCACTGAAACCACCTCCTGCACCTCCCCACCAACAGACCCATCATCCAACCCTTCCTATATATGCGATTGAGTCAGGTTACTTCACATCTCTCAGCCCTGGTTTTGTCCCTGTCAAGTGAGAATAATCATGCCACTTCAAACACTAAAATATAGAGTGAGGTATAGTAATACCAAAGTCAAGGGTTTGGATCCCCACACTGGCCAGCTGAAAAAAAAAACAGAACAGTAAGAGAAAAATATACACCCTCCGCAATTCCGATGACTAAATGAGATAACACATATAACAGCTCTCAGCTTTTACAGAGGCTATTCAGTAACTATTAAGATAATAAGTATATACAAGTAAAACAAGCAGAACTCAAGGAATGTAATCAGCAACTTTTTTTATTGTACATCTCAATATCTCTCTAAAATGCTCTAAATAAAATTTCAAGTAGACCTCAAAGTATTTCTGCTTACTCCAGGGAGTCCTAGGGTTACACTGAGTCACAAATGCAGTCTTAACTGAATAATTCTAATGTTCGGTCCTATAGAATATTCTAAGCTCCAAACCCAATTTAACAATAGATCTCCCCTTCTTCAACTGGGCCTGTTGCAAAGTAATTATTTTTGGTGGAAAAGAGTGTCAGTCATGGTCTTTCTTATCAACTTCCATCACTGCGGTTCCATCCTATTTTCCCTTCTTGATATTTGATAGTTTCTGATGCCACCTCATTGGTGCTGGAGGGGAGTAGAGAAACAGGGCATCTGGGAGAGGTAATGAGATTAGGAATATTTTCACATGACTGACATACAACTAAAATATCTCTGTGCTCTCTGAGCCTGACAGGTGTTTAAGGCTGACTCCTTCTCATGGGGCCTCTGTGAATTCTTTGGAGACCCCAACATCACCTTGACCTAAGCCAGGGTTCTCAGCCTCGGTACTACTGACATTTGGGGTCAGATAACTCTTTTTTGTGGAGAGTTGTCCTATGCACCAGAGAATGTTTAACAGCATCCTTGCTCTCTGCTTACTAGATTCCAGTAGCATCTCTCCCAGTTGTTACAACCAAAAATGTCTGAAGTCATTGCTAAATGCCTCCTGGGGGGCAAAATCGCCCCTGGATGAGAAACACTGACCTAGTAAATACATCGTATATTAGTAGTCACTTACTCCCTGTGCTATCCCATGAATCCAGCATTGGCTTCCAGCTTCCTTTCTGTTGAGGTAGTTGCCCTTTAGGCAGACCCTTTTGAGAAGATCTAAGATGACTCTTGCACTGGCTCTCCTGCATACAAAGCCCACCTCCAGTATGTGGGGAGAAAACAAAAAAAAACCCTCCCACATGTTTTTCCTTTAAAAAAAAACCTTTGGGAGTATATGACAACCACAAAATACAGTAGGTCTCCAGACTACAATACCAAAGCCCTTATCAATTCACCTCTTGCACTCTGGATCTCCTGGGTATGGTTGAGGTAAACACCAATCCACTGTGTCTTCCAACTGTGGAGAACATTTGTCAAGCTCTCCAAATGGTCCGATCGAGTCCCTCACACTAGAAGCATGTACTCCACTACAGCCTCTCCCTTGGAGAACATGCTTTAAGAAAATAATCCACACAAAAATCTTTTCTCATCTCTATTCAATGCCCTTTTATGCCTTCAACCTGGTGATATCTAGAATCTCTGCTCTGAACTATTTACATTGGTCTGTATCACAGCCTCTTTTGGTAACTGAGGACTATATTATTTCATTATGTCAATCAAAACTTCCAGTTTAACATCCTTTTCTATTGGTATCACTTCCTTTTCTTTCTTTTTTAACCAATCTCAGAGGCTATGTAAAGATACTAAGAAAATGCCTAATGCTGTTATCAGTTATCTATTGCTGAGGTAAGAAACTACCCAAAACCTAATGGCTTAAAACATTAAGCATTTGTTATTGCTCATGGGTCTACGGGTCAGCTGAGCAGCTCCTCTGATCTTAACCGGACACACTGATGCATCCATGGTCAGCCATGGGCTGGGTGGACAGCTCTGTGGATCTTGGCTTGGCTTTTTCACATGTTTGGGAACCAACCAGCTGTAGAAGCTGGTCTAGGATGGCTGTGGCCAGGAAAGTTTGGCACTCCTCCTCCTGGTCTCTTGTCTTTCCACATCCTGGTCTGGTCTTGTCTACATGGTGGTGGCAGGGGTCCAGGGGAGCACACAAGCTCTCCTAATGCCTAGGCTTGGGCTGGCACACTGCCACTGCTACCATATTCCATCAGTTAAAGCAGAGCAAGATCCCAGCCAGATTCAAGGGGCATGAAAACAGCTGCATCTCTTGATGGAAGGAACTTCAACATCACATTGCAAAGAGTGTGGACACGGGGAGATGTGAAGAATTGGGGCCATTTTGCAATCAATCTACCATGCTGGGTGTGGTGGAGAATCCTAGCTGTCCTCTAAAATTGATTCCTGTGGTTATTAGAGGTTGGGAAGGAAAAGGGGATGGGAGCACAGGGAGAGGTTGGTTAATGAAACAAAATTATAGCTAGGTGGGAAAAATAAGCTCTAGTGATGCACAGTCGTGCTAGGTATCTATAACCAATAATAACTTATTGTATGCTCGCAAATAACTAGAAGACAGGAGCTCACATGTTCTCATCACAAAGAAATGATACATTTTTGTTATGATGAATATGATAACTACTCTGATTTGACAATCACATATTGTATACAAGTGTATATGATGAAATATAACTCTGTACCCCATAAATATGTACAATCTATGTTTCCACTAAAAAACGAAATTAAAAATTAAATTTAAAAAAATAGTAAGTAGGGCCGGCCCGGTGGCGCACTGGATAGTGCGCCGCTTGGGAAGCGTGGCGGCGCT
>NW_007727352.1:27076-57374 GCF_000696425.1 Galeopterus variegatus
TCTCTCTCTCTCTCTCTCTCTCTCTCTCTCTCTCTCTCTCTCTCTCTGTCTCCCTCTCTCTGTCTCTCTGTCTCTGTCTCTCAGTCTCTCTCTCCCCCCCCCAAATGTCTTTTTTTCTTTCCCTTGGTCTGTGTATCTCTCATCTTTCTTTCTTTCTCCCTGTGTCCCTCTTTGTGTCTGTCTTTCTACATGTCTCCACTTTTGACTCTCTCACCTTCTCTTTCTCCTTGGAAAGGCAAAGCCCAGACCTCACCACCAGGCTGAGCCGCCTTTCCACTGGCCTCCTAACATTTTCACAAGTTCCTGTTTTCCAGCCCCCTCTGCTCCCTTCTCCCTAGAAATCTCCCAGAATTGGCTCCTCTCTTCCCTGGGTGAACACCAACCCTGTCTCAAGCCTTCACTCCTCTGCTCATGCTCCCCAGCTTTGCAGTCTTTCACAATGGTTGCCCCCTACAGCCTTGATCAGCTCTTCCTGATAGCCATTCTCCAGTTTCTCATGCTTTTTTCACTCCTCTTTCTCTACAATCACTCCAGCATATCCTCCTTTAACCTGCTTCACTGAGTAACCCTTCTAGTCCCCCAGTGCTCATCCTCTCCCAAGAATCCTCACCAAACCATGGAGCAGCATTAAATCATTCCAGTGCAAAACCATACCAGTAAATATGCATTTTTAAACTTCATTTTTAATAAGATTGATCCATTGCTTCTAACCCATTCAGACAAGGAAACTTCCAAATCCATATCCACTTAAAAGATGAGAGATTTTGTTACACAATCCCTGCAGTGCCTATTTGAAAACAACCCCACCCCATGCAGTTTTATAAAGAGGATTGACTTATTCATTCTACAAACTTTTATGGGATGCCTGCTACATGCTAGCAAACAGTGCCATTGATATTAAAATGAAAAGCCATGGCCTCTGATCTCAACAGACCGTCATCCAGGTCAGTTATCCCTTTCTTAATACCTCCAATTCATTCCTGAAAATCCTGCCACTACATGAAAATTCATTAAGTAATACAATATCTTTATTAATTTTAATGCAAAAAATTAGGCTATACTTTATCCTGACCAATGATATCCAAGCAATTTACACATACAATAATATATCAATTGAGCAGTAAAATCACGTTTTTATAAGTAATAAACAATAATCTGAAACTAAATCCAGTCAGTACATGAACTATTGTGCAATCAAGGTTTATTTCATGTCACACAGGATGAAGAGCAGGTGGTGACAGGTGCAGGGAGCCCATTCTTGGAAAGGTGCATTCTCCCTTCTGCATCATTTTCTTCACCAAGTTACACTTAAAGTTATAACATAGAAGAATATATTTAGGATAAGACGAAGTCCAAACACAAGAAGATTTCCAAACACAGAGAAATAATGCCTTTACCCCACACACATCATTTTCTTCACCAAGTTACACTTAAAGTTATAACATAGAAGAATATATTTAGGATAAGATGAAGTCCAAACACAAGAAGATTTCCAAACACAGAGAAATAATGCTTTTACCCAACACAGTGAAGAGTTCTGGGTGAAACTACCTCCTCCTCCCTCTCACTGGGCCTATCTATAAAAAGCAAAACATTTGGGGTCACTCCTTGGTATTTACCCAGAGAAGTTGAGAACTTGTGTCCATGCACAAACCTGCACACAGGTGTTTACAGCAACTTTATTCATAATTGCCAAAATTCGAAGGCAACGAAGATGTCCTTCAGTAAGTGAACGGATAAATAAACTGTGGTATATCTAGACAATTGAATGTTATCCAACACTGAAAGGAAATGAGCTATCAAGACATGAAAACACATGGAAGAAACTTAAATTCATATTACTAAGTGAAAGAAGCCGATATAAAAACGTTACATACTGTATGATTCCAACCATAAGACATTCCGGAAAAGGCAAAATTATGGAGACAGTAAAATGATTGGTGGTTGCCAGGGATTCGAGTGGGGGAGGGATAGATAGAGGACTTTTAGGACAGTGAAGTTACTCTGTATGATACTATAATAGTGGATATATACATGTATTTACAGATTTGTCCAGACCCACAGAATTTACAACACCAAGAGTGAACCATAGTGCAAACTAAGAACTGTGGGTGCATATGATGTGCCAATGTAGGTTCATGGATTATGACAAATGTACCACTCTGGTGGGAGACATTGATAATGGGGGAGGCAATGTGGGGAATGGGGGAGAGAGGGTGTATAGGAAATCTCTGGATCTTCCTCTCAATTTTGCCGTGAACCTAAAATCGCTCTAAAAAAATAAATTCTCTGAATATGAAAAAGATAGGGGTCACTCAGACATGGTATAGAAGCCAGATGATCCCATATACTCTCTGACTAGAACTGTTGGATCCAGTCAATGAGTGTATCTTTGCCTACAAGTATAATGCCAGGATATCACTCCTTATCACATTTATATTTAGTGTATTTTGAGTTCATTTTAATTGAGAATGTTTTTGTTTTGAAAAGTCATTATACCAAAAACAGGAATCAGTGTCCAAAAAGTGGAATAACTTTTCAAAACTGTTGTGGCAGAGTTTTGAGATGAACATTGTCATGTAAGATGAGCCTGTAGACCAGTAATTAGAGGGAAACTTCAAGAGTCAAGGGCAGTGTGGGGGAAACAGGTAGTAAAGACTGTGCAGGTCCAAGCTCAAATCATCTGAAAAGGAGACTCATTCCAACTGACAGGTTGCTTCACAAGGCAGGAACGACATCATGAGCTTCAGAAAGCTGAGTATCAAACCACAAAGGAATAAATAATACTTTCTGCCCAGTAGAGACCTCTCTGTCAGACACATTCAGCTGTTAAATTAACCTACTTGTGACCATATCCTGTAGCCTAATCCCACACAGTCATCTATCAAATACAAACTGTCAGTCATAAGGAAGACTAGGTGAGAAAGTATAAACAACATTGGAACTCTGTTTCCATTGGAATGAAAAGTATCACATGAGAAACGACGAGCTACAATATCATTCTACCGTCAAATATTTATCCCAGACGTGAGGACCTCTGCTAACCTGGATGGTGCCTTTGGGCAACTTCAAGAAAGGTGTCCAGTCTGGGGAAAACACTTAGATGTAGCACCAAGACCAGGTTCAGGGCTTAGCAAATTGAGCAAACCCTCAGTTTCAGCCTTCACTAACTTCTTAGTCTGAGTGTTTTTATGCAGTGCAGAAAATGCACAGCCGTATGCAGCAGCCCCCAACAGAAAACTACATAATGGGAGGATGGCAAACTCAGCCCACAGACTACTTATTTCAAAGAATATTCAATAGTCACTTACTATTTAAATTCCAGGACGCAGAAGATTTCAGAACCAAGAGATCAGGATTATACACTGTAATTGGCTAAACCATGACAGAATGTATAATCCTGACAGAGCAAGTCATTTCTCTTCTTTGTCTGAACTTAATTTTCCCACTTGCAAATAAAGGAAACTGAACTTGTTTACTTCTAAAGATACTGTCAGCTCTGGTCTTTAGGTATCTGAAATGAACTGGTACAAACGTATGGAGGGAAGCATTGTTTGCAATAACAACAACAACTTCAAAAAAGGATAAAAAAAAAAAACCCTGATCACCACGCAAATGTCCATCAATAAGTAATGGAGGTAAATAATGGTACATCTGTTGGCTGTAATGATTTGCAGTAATTTTAAATAAGCAATTTAAATCTAGAGTTAATGATATAGAACAATGCCCAAGACATAGTAAGTGCAAAAAAAAAGCTGTGGAAACACACGAAGAGTACAATTTAGACACACAGATAAATGTATACTTTTATTCAAAATGATCTTAGAGGGATAACACAAAAAACTATTTACAGTTGTTAATCCTAAGGGGCGTACTGGTGGGGTAAGGGATAAGAAGGGAGTCTTTTACTCTTATTTTACATCCTCTGTGACTTATTTAAATTTAATTATAAGTATTGATTACTTTTAGAATAAAAAGTAGATTAAAATGTTTAATTAGGTTGCCAACAGTTAAGTTCAAAATACACAGGAATTTCTAACTCTGAAAATTTCACACCATTATCTAGATATTTAGTTATTTCAGGGTCTGCAGCAGGTTTAGGAGCATTCCCACGGGGATTGTTCTTACACTTGGAAGTTTCCTGAAATGCTCTCACCTCCAGGTTCCAGCTCTGTGCTGTCTTCCTCAGATTCTCCCTCTGGAAGATTAGGCACCTCACAGTATCCTGATTTACACTCTCCTTGAAACAGCTTGAGGATTTTTCCAAAGTAATGGCTCCCTCTTCTAGATATTAATTAAGAAGCCCAGTTGCAGGTTCACTTACTACCATACAGTTCGAACAGAAAAGTCTGACTTCTCTAACTCCACAGAGAGCAATAAAAGCCTCTCTGAGGAGACTTCATATAAGCAAAGAAAATTCATTAGGAAAGGTAAGGCCCATCAGTCAGTAGGAAGCTGCAAATCCCACAGCAGCTACGTGTCAGTGGCTGACCTCCGCTGTAGTCGTATCTGTTTCTGTTGAAGATGAACTAAATTCCATCTTAGGGCCTCCATAAGTAATGGAGGTAAATAATGGTACATCTGTTGGCTGTAATGATTTGCAGTAATTTTAAATAAGCAATTTAAATCTAGAGTTAATGATATAGAACAATGCCCAAGACATAGTAAGTGCAAAAAAAAAGCTGTGGAAACACACGAAGAGTACAATTTAGACACACAGATAAATGTATACTTTTATTCAAAATGATCTTAGAGGGATAACACAAAAAACTATTTACAGTTGTTAATCCTAAGGGGCGTACTGGTGGGGTAAGGGATAAGAAGGGAGTCTTTTACTCTTATTTTACATCCTCTGTGACTTATTTAAATTTAATTATAAGTATTGATTACTTTTAGAATAAAAAGTAGATTAAAATGTTTAATTAGGTTGCCAACAGTTAAGTTCAAAATACACAGGAATTTCTAACTCTGAAAATTTCACACCATTATCTAGATATTTAGTTATTTCAGGGTCTGCAGCAGGTTTAGGAGCATTCCCACGGGGATTGTTCTTACACTTGGAAGTTTCCTGAAATGCTCTCACCTCCGGGTTCCAGCTCTGTGCTGTCTTCCTCAGATTCTCCCTCTGGAAGATTAGGCACCTCACAGTATCCTGATTTACCCTCTCCTTGAAACAGCTTGAGGATTTTTCCAAAGTAATGGCTCCCTCTTCTAGATATTAATNATAAGCAAAGAAAATTCATTAGGAAAGGTAAGGCCCATCAGTCAGTAGGAAGCTGCAAATCCCACAGCAGCTACGTGTCAGTGGCTGACCTCCGCTGTAGTCGTATCTGTTTCTGTTGAAGATGAACTAAATTCCATCTTAGGGCCTCCATTTACACCCAGTTCACAATGCAGTGACCTGTGCTGACATCTCCCAAGGTAAATCTATTTTTAATCATCTCCTTCATTTCAGTTTCCCTATATCTTAAATGGGGGTGCCTATTCTTGCCTCTGCTGCTTTTTGGATAAGTTAGAAGAAATCAATCAGGAATGACCAAAACACTACGAGCCTATAAAATTCAACAAAATAATCACAGCTATTACAACTCTAAAAATACACCAGGGCCTCCAAATCACTTGGGGAAAGCATTTTATATGTGAATATAAATCACACCATCTGCTGCTTTCACCTAATTTTTAAATCAGGTAACTACCAAATCCAAACATCAAAGAAAGAAGAAAAATAAGACCAGTTTTAGCTTTATCATACCTTTGGGCCTCTTCACCTCACTGCAGCTCAGTTTTTCCTTCTAAGATTTGGGTCGTCCCCAAGGATATTCGTTCAAATCAACTTCACAATTGATCAACTTTTTTTAAAAAAGTATATACCACACACACACACACACACACACACACACACACACACACACACACAAAACACTAAAGCCACTCTCCAAATGCTGAATGGGATTTGGACTGTCTTCCAGCAAGGAAAGAAGAGCTTTGGAAATTAACCAAGCTAGAGATTTAATTCTGAAGAAGTTAATGAAACAGACTAGAAAGAAAAGGACCAGACTCTCATGCAAATATGTGTAGCCTCCTGCATGTTCAATCAATAACTATTTATTAAGCACCTACGGGGAGGCAGTGGGAAATAGGGAAAAGAGCATAGGCTTTGAAAAAGGAATGAATCTGGCTCTACTATTTATTAATTCTATAGCTTTGGACCAATTGCTTCATCCATTTGATACTTAGTTTTCTCATCTATTAAATGGGATTTCAAGACCTCCTTTATAGAGTTGTTTGTTACAGATTTTAATAGTCTATAAAGTACCTAGCACAGTCCCTGGCATATGGGAGGCATTCAGTATATGTTAGCCATTCTCATTTTCTATCCCAAGCAATGGTGGGAGAAGAGTTGAATAAAGACGGTTCTGTTCCTCAAAGAGCTTACCACCTGTAAGAGACAATTTCCTCCCAATTCCTTTCTTGTTTAGGGAAATACGAAGTCATGCCTCGATTATGTTAATGTTATGTTAATGTCTCACCTGCTTCCAGATCACAAACACAGCTGAATCACACACACAAGGGAAGAATGGAAAGCAAGAAAAGCCTTTCCTGAGGAAAACAGGGGCTAACCCTGAAATGCAAAACTGCATTACACCAATTATTCCTGATCCAACTGAGGTGTCTGGGTACAGTGGATAATTAGAGGCTGCCCCAATCTTTGCACTAACATGACTGGTGCTATTTAATGTAATTACATTACAGTAAAATGATGAGTTTTCCCATAATTGGTAGTTACAGCATAATTGTGACTGCACAGAATATTAACACCCTAATTGCTGGAGCCATCCAAAAACGTTAGCTAAGTAAATGTTTCCCTTCTTTCTGGGCATCAAAATAAGAGAACTGGAACTTTCTAGTATAGCCCCTCACATCTGCCCTTCTCTCTCAATCCCTCTCTCTCTCTCTCTCCCCCCATATATATATATACACACACACACACATATATACATATATATATACACACATATATACACATATATATATACGTATATACATATATATATATATACACACACACACACCCCAATCCCCTCAGATCTTTCAAGGTCTGTCTTTTACCCCTCAAAGACACAATGTCACGCCCTTTCCACCTGCCTTCCCTATTAAAACATGCTCTGCCAACCAGAAAACATATGACAGACTCATTTAATTCAGAAGTACTCTAGAAAGCACAAGGCTCTGAGTGAGGCAGGCCTGATTCAAATCCTGGCTTGCCCACTCTATTTCTGTGTGACCTTGGCAAGTCATCTAAACTTGCTAAGTCTGAGTTTCCTCAACTATAAAATGGAGATTATACCACCCACTTCATGGTACTAATGTAGTGATTAAAATAGGTATGTATGTAATGTTAGTTGAATTTGAGGGTAATTTACTATCAAAATTAATAGATATGAACATTGTTCCCAGGACTACTTCCATTTTTAGTTGGAAAATGGATGCTTTGAATTAAATCAGCCAAGGTCAATATTCAACAGATAAGTAAAGTATTTGAGAAAGTAGAAGAGGTTTTTCCAAAACTTCTTACGTCACATAATAATATCTGGTCCTTTAAGAGACAGAATAGCGTGGTGGTTAATGCACATACCACAGATCCAAATGGCCCAGGTCCAAATCCAAGCTCTGCCACTTTCTAGCTGTGTGACCCTGGGCAAGCAGTTTTACCTATCTGTGTTATGATCTCCATCCACAAAGGTGGGATGATATTAATCATTCTAAACTCCCGAGGTTGTTACAAGGATCAAGTAAGTTAAAACATGTAAAGCTAACAGTGACTTGCATATTGTAAGCATTCAGTAAGTGCTGATGTTATTAGCATTATTTTTCTACTGACTGCTGATCTAATTGTGCCTTCACTGTGAAGGATACAAAATAATCACTAGACCAGAACAACATCCCCTTGCATCAAAAAGCTACAAATGCAAACTTGCAGAAGAAATGGAAGGTTTACAGCCTCATAGCAATAACAACTCATCTTTATTTTATGATAAATGCTATACTCTAAGAGTCATTATGAAAAGAGGGGAAAAAAAGAGCTTTCCCACCAGTAATGTAAAAATGTTAATGTCTCTTTGAGACCTCAGGCCACTCTTTAATAGGCCAATGAAAGGGTTCATCACCAGAACTGGGTATAGCCACAAATGATGAACAAATTCAACAGGAAAGAATATATTATAATTTTTAAATTCAAAGATTGGAATAATTAAACTGCAGCAGGATATAAATTTATGCTTCCCCTTTTCAAATTTGACCATTCTAATGAGATGCTTTCAACCAGGCTTTTATGGCCTTTTATTTGGAAAAATGACTGGAAATATTGGAAAACCAGAAATTTGTTTCTTAAATTAAGTGTTGTCTCAGAATCTACATAGAGATGAATATCAAGGTGAAATAGAATTCGTTAAATGAGAGGGAACAGAGTTACCCCCTTATAAGTGGACTATTGTCACTCTGTCTTCCCAGCCCCTACTTTCTGATGGAAATATCGCTCCCTGCCCACCCTCCCCACATACAAATTCTAACATGAGGTTTATATAGGAGTAGCCACATTCTTACAGAGCCCAGCCCCAAGGCCACTAATGATTGGTCCTGGATTGGGCCTCAGACTCAAGCAGGGCCAATGATAATATGCCACCCACTTGGCTACAACCTATTGGTTCAAGGAGGCCACCTGACTCCTCCTATCACCCCCAGCCCACCAGACACCTTCTGAGAATTAAGGCCATATGTGTGTGATTAAGTACTCTGGTAAGAGCTATAAGACATAAAACTTAGCACTGTTGATAACAATGGTTCCTATCCATGTGAAAAGAAAAGAAAAAGAAAGAAAAGATATAGAAGCAATCTTCAGTGAGAAAGAATTCGGGAAACACAGTGAAAAACGGAGAAAGAGCTAGTGATATTCCAGTCCTTGTTATAGTTTTTCTGCATCCCAGAGTTCTATGATTTGGTTAGCCAAACTCCGTCAGATTCAATGGGCTCATAAATTCTCCTTTCTGACAAGTTGTATTTTTGTCTCTTGCAACCAAAAGAGTTCTGGCTGATACACACCCCCTAAAACCAGGGAAGATGCATATTGACACCCTTCAATATTTTAGGTGAGCATTGGCACCTTCACCAAAAACCTTCTCAACAAAAGGAAAAAAGAGGACTGTGTATATAGTGAATACAGTAGTCCTCCCTTATTCAAGGTTTCGCATCCTGCTGTTTCAGTTACCCATAGTCAACCACAGTTCAAAAATATAAAACGGAAAATTCCAGAAATAATTCACAAGTTTTCAATTGTTCACCATTCTGAGTAGCATGATAAAATCTCACACCATCCCACTGTGCTCTGCTTGGGCCATGAACCATCCCTTTGTCCAATACAGCCATGCCAGCCCTGAGTCACTGAGCTGTCTCAGTTATCAGATCGACTGTTGCAGTATTGCAGTGCAGGTGTTCCAGTAACCCTTATTTTACTTAATAATGGCCCACTGATATTGTGAAAAATATATATTTGGTCTTCATCCCAGTTTCCTGACATACAACTCATAAAATCCTTAAAATCTCCAAAGTGATGAGTCTTTTCATACAGTAATGATGGCTGGCATCATTAGGTAGCTTCAGGATGAGGGTTGGTCACAGGAAAGACCAAGGCAGGACTTTCAGTCCCACTCCACAACCTCCAGGGAGGGAAAAGGAACTGAAGGTTAAGCTGATCACCAATGGCCAATGATTTAATCAATCGTGCCTATGTACTTAAGTAAAAACCCAAGAGAACTGGGTTCTGAGAGCTTCTAGATAGCTAAACACGTGGAGGTTCTTGGAGGGTGGCATGCCCAGAGAGGGCATGGAAGCTCCAAGCCCCTTCCCCCATAGGGCTTCTCTGAGCCCTCTGCATCTCTTCATCTGTATCCTTTGTAATATTCTTTACAATAAACTGGTAAACATAAATAAATGTTTCCCTGAGTTCTGTGAGCCACTCAAGCAAACTAATCAAACCCAAGTAAGGAATTGTGGGAACCCTGACTTATAGCCAGTTGGTCAGAAGTTCCAGAGGCCTGGGCTTGCAACTGGCATCTGAAGTGGGGGGCAGTCTTGGGGACTAAGCCCTCACCTTGTGCAATCTGATTCTATCTCAAGGTATGCTATCACCCTGATGGTGTCCACAAAAAAACTGCAGGCTTGCTTGCAGTGGAGAGAAATCCCCACACATTTGGTCACGGAAGTCAGTCTTCTATGTTGCTTGTTGCTGCATAAGAGTATAGGAAAAGCACTTTGCTTTTGTGTGTATTTCTCCTCAGGCCCAAAAGTGCAAGAATAGTGATTCTGGCAATTTGGATATGCCAAAGAGAAGCCATAAACCGCTCCCTTTATGTGAAAAGACAAAAGTTCTCGACTTAATAAGGAAAGAAAGAAAAACTGCATGCTGAGGTTGCTAAGATCCACAGCAAGAGTGAATCTTCTACCCAGAAAATTGTGAAAAAGGAAAAATAGATTTGTGCTAGTTTTGCTGTTGTACCTCAAACTGCAAATGTTATGGCCACAGTGCATGATAAGTACTTAGTTAAAATGGAAAAGGTATTAAATTTGTGAGTCAAAGACATGAACAGAAAACTTGTGCTAGTTTTGCTGTTGTACCTCAAACTGCAAATGTTATGGCCACAGTGCATGATAAGTCCTTAGTTAAAATGGAAAAGGTATTAAATTTGTGAGTCAAAGACATGAACAGAAAATGTGTTCTCATTGATAGCAACATGTTGCACCAGAATCTTAATTAAATTAAACTTCATCATAAGTATGTGTGTACAGGAAAAAACATAATATATATAGGGTTCGGTACTATTGGTAGTTTCAGGCACCCACTGGGGATCTTGGAATATATCCCACATAGATAAGGGGAAACTACTGTACAGCAGGGAACAGGAAGAATCCCAGGCTTTGAGTTGGACATTTATCTCAATCATTCTCCTGTTAGTCACTTGAGCAGCCCAATAGTCTCTTTAAGACAAGTTTTCCCATTTATAAAATAAAAGGATTGCATTGCAAGACTTCTAAGACCCTTCAAACCCCAAAATCCTAGTTTTCAGTTTCATTTCTCAAAGTCCATTTCTTCTGAGCTGTCAGGATCCATTGGTATTTGTCCAGCAGGAGTTGGTTTTCCAAACTCCCCATTTTCCTTTTGTCAGCCTGGAGGCTGGTGCTAGCATTTGAGCCACTCGCATCCTTTCTTCAACTGAATCCAGCACTTCTTGGAAACTGGCTAGAAGGCTATAGCCTGGATAGCAGAGAAGGAATTAACAAGAGTCACTCATTGGCACGATAAGACTAATGAAGAAACAGTGTGTAGTGATCACTTCTCTGGAGAGGAGTTTAACCTTGGGAAGGATTTCACCAGTGCTGGCTGAAGACACTGGTGCCTTTGAGGAGGGACTGCAGAAATTAGCCTAGGGTTGCACTCACTGAGAGAAAGGAAGCCTTAAGTCAAGGCACTTGGAATTTGTTCAGGACAATCTGTAGGGAGCAGATGTCGCCAGGAGCTTGGGGCTGGGATGTGAGCCAAGGTTGAAGAAGAAATCAGGAAAACCCTAGTGACAGATCAGCGGAGCCAGCGGCCATGTCTGTTATAAAATGCAATGCTTGCTTCCAACATTTGCAGCCAGCTTTGCTATATCTGAGAAGAGTTGGAAGGAAGATGAAAAGATGAAAAGCGCCTGCCAAGCAGATAGCAGCCTCGCCTGCCACGTCTGAAATGGCATGTTTAATCACTGTATCACACGTTTTTTGCCTACTAATGGCAGGAGGAAGTTCCTAATGAAGTTACTGCTCTGCTGACTGAATTAATGATTTCCACTTATGGTGCTTGTAAACATGCCATGTTTTCACGTGTTAACTAAGGCAGCACTTTGGAGAAACTGACTCCACAGTAAGCTCATCACAGGTAGCAAAGTATTGAGAGAAAGCAGGACTAACCAAGGGGAACAGGCTGTGGTCGCCTGGACACTCTGGGCCTGATCAAATATTTGTGAATTCGGAAAAGGGGAAAGGGAGAGAAGTGGATGAGAACCATCTAAAGATAGGAGAGAAGGCACCAGAAGGCAGATAAAGCATTGATGTCCTGGACCCTCTGCCATCTCTATACCTACCTCCATGCCCACCCTTGCAGCACTCATCTCTCCTGCCTTCAAACCTACTCTCTCATCACAAACCTCAAATTTTGCAACACTGAATATGTTTGCCCAATGGGGAGCTTCACACATATGTTGGAGAAAAAAAGAAAACAGTTTTTTCTTTTTCTGAATGTGTTTTTTAAAGCCATCAGAAGGGCATGCATCTTTTAAGGTGGCAAGCTCACCTGTGGCCTCACGGGGTCCACAGCAAGGAGGACAAACACAAGCCAATCTCAGAGGTAAGAGGCTGCGTCCCACTTCCTGTGGCTGCCGCTGCTGCCATCTGCGTCTGAGTCAGTCGAGTCAGTTGGGGACCGAATGCACAGCAGGCCCACGGGCGAGCGGCTGCCAAATTACAGAGCAAGAAGCACTTAGGGTGGTGGGAGGGGGAGGAAAGGAAGAAGCTAACTAATAGCTTGCAAGCATGTCTCCTAAAATGCGTGTTAACCAAACAAGCTGCCATCCCTTCATCCCTCCCACTCCTGCCTGAATGTACACTAATTGAAAATTAAGTTTTCAATTTGAAGCCATTTTCTAATTCTGTCTCATTCAGCAGCAGTTAGAGCCCCGGTGTTTTGCTGAATTCCCAACATGCTTTTCATGAGCTCCCTCAGGAAGCCAGCAAAAGAGCCTTGTCGACACGTTACTGACAGCAGCAGGCGAAAAGGTTTGTGTGGAAGGACAGAGTCATCTTGAGAGCCAAAGAAAGGAAGGCCGGAATCAGGTCAGAGATTCTGCAGATCTTGGCTGCATGGGAAGACGTGTCCTTGTGCCTTTTCCCATCTCCTCCTTTCCCAGTTAAACTGGTTGCAGCCTGGTAAAGGGAATCCTCTCACTCCTCCCTGTCCTGTCCCTAGTGTATTAGGAAATCCTCACCAATAAAACCAGAAGCTACTTGGCTGGCTGGTTAACTCAGTTGGTTAGAGCTCAGTGTTGTAACACCAAAGTCAAGGGTTTGGACTAATCCCTGGACTGGCCAGACTTCAAAAAAACAAACAAAGCTCCTTGTGGGCAGGCACTCTGTTGTATAAAGACAGCCCTTGATCTCCAAGGGTAATTGACTCCAGCGGATGAACCTCGTTAAAATGAGAGCAAAATGTCATAGTTAATAGAGAAAAGCAAGTTTATTTGGGGTCCTATATTAAAACCTAAAGTGAAAAGTTATAAAAATTGGTTTATTTTAAGCTTATATTTAACAAATTTTAGGTCATGACTATTGCAGAATAAAGAATAAATCATTCATTCATTCCTTTGGCATAACTCTTCCGCAAAATTCTATGATTGCATGATCAGCATCCTTGATTTCATATTTAACATTGTCAGTGAGCGCAAATTGAGAAAGTCATTTTTGAAAATATTTAAAGGCTTCCCCAGTTGTCCCAAGGGACTCTCTTAAGCATTTGATATTCCTATCAAGATCAAGCATCCTCACTCTTGTCCACTTCTTCCACTTTTAAGGGTTCTTCCCAATCCTTGTTTGCCAACCGTTCACAGTCCTCCAGCGTCAATTGCATAAACATAATTGCAGTCATTCCATTCACTTCATGAAATCCTACACCTTTTGCCATATTTCCAGTTTCACTTGGCAATTGACTGCCATTGAATGTGCATTGCACTTATTAGATGTTCACCCTTCACAAATCATCAAGAGACACTTGGGTGGTAAATGAGGATAAGGCCAGAGCTGACCAGGAAAGGATGAAGGAATGGGAACTGTTGCAAGCACTGAGTTTATTAGTGGGTATTTCCATTCACAAAGCTTTTCCTACACAACATCATGGGACCCATGTGATTTGTTGAGTAACTCTGATATCTGCCGTAGATTGCACCCAACTGATGATTCCAAAATCATCTAATTCTAATGAATGATTGGGCTACTGGAAAGGGGGAGCTTAATTAATGAAGTCTTCCAAAGCATCATTATAAATAAACTATGATAAATGGCACGACCACTACCCCCTTCTCAATATCTGTGATCAGCATGAATATCACATGCCTTGATTTAAATACAGGCCTGAAAATGTGAATTTTATGGTGAATTGGAACTTGAGTGAATGCTAGAGAAACGTAGACAGAAAGAAACGGGTGAATAATACAAGGGCACTTCAAATAGCTCATGGAAAGATTTGTATTATCTTTTAATTCTATTTTTTCATGAACTTTTTGAAGTAGCCTGTATATGTGAACTTGCCTGGAGCTTGGGAATGGAGTGGGGGGGACAGTGCAGAACCGTAAGTAAGGAAACTTCAGATGGCAGGTAGCAGTAAAAAGATTTGAGGAAAGTTTAAGCCCATGCCAGAGAGGAAAGGAAAGGAAAGATTCAAGCATTTAAAACATCAATTCACCTTACTGGGAAGGTAATACAAGGGCACTTCAAATAGCTCATGGAAAGATTTGTATTATCTTTTAATTCTATTTTTCCATGAACTTTTTGAAGTAGCCTGTATATGTGAACTTGCCTGGAGCTTGGGAATGGAGTGGGGGGGACAGTGCAGAACCGTAAGTTAGGAAACTTCAGATGGCAGGTAGCAGTAAAAAGATTTGAGGAAAGTTTAAGCCCATGCCAGAGAAGAAAGGAAAGGAAAGATTCAAGCATTTAAAACATCAATTCACCTTACTGGGAAGGGCCTTTAAAAATGCTATTCACCAGAGAAAATCAGTGGTTCATGGTTTGAGTGGTTTTAGAGAATGTAGTTTCAACAGGAAACTTGAGTAGTGACACATGGTTTCCCTGGATGATTGCGGTTCAAAATCTGCCTCAGCTACTGCATGACCACAAGTAAGGGACCTAACTGCTCTGATTTTCTGCTTCTTATTAGTAAAGCAGGGATGACATTCTATTTTGAAGAGTTTATGAGGTTTAGATAACTAATAATAACTAATACCCGTGTTATTATTATATATGCCATTTACCATCTGGCACATATTAGTCATTTGCTAAGTCGTAGTTGATGATGATGATGATATGGACATGGTTAAGGTGCAACCAGCCAACCTGGGGTCAGACAGGGTGGAACTGTGTTAGGCTGAGCCAACAACAGTCGCTAATCCCAGATACTGTTACAAAGCAGACTTTGTTCTCTATACAAATGCCTGAGGATCAAGCATGAAGAAGTGGGCTGTCAAAGTGAATCAAGGAGGAATCTGTTCTGAGTTGAGGTAGAGAGAAGAGAAATGCTCTGGGTCTGCACACACTCTCAGAGATGGCCAGTAGTGGTGAAGGGGCAGCTTCCCTGGGTGTGCCTGGACAGTCTCAGCCCGGGAACCAGTGTGTATGGGGAAAATTCTGTCATTCTTGGCATTACAAGATAAATGGCAGGAAAAATAAAGCATAATTGCAGTGCCACATCATGTGGAAGGCAGGGGGATTGGGAGGAAAATCCCTAGCTCCCTGAAAAATGTTAACAATCACAACAATCTAATGCTTTCATCCTTTGCAGTTGTCTCAGGTCAGGTCTCCTGGAAGCAGAGCCTGAGACAGGAATTCAGAAGCACATGATTTACTGAGGCTGTTTTCTCAGGAGAGACCTATAAGGGAGTGAGGCAAGAGGAAAGAGCTGGCAAGGATCTGGTCTCAGGTAAAGTCCAGCATTGGTCGGTACACCAGGGAGGGGAGATCAACAACCTCCCGGGCACTTCTGGCAAGGTCCCATCAGCCAAGGGCAGTTCTCCACATAAGGCCACTGGTGTGAGCTGTTGGCCATGCCTAAGAATGGTGGCATCCACTGGTAAAGGGTCTACAAGGGGCACAAGCAGTTTCTACTGCAACATGGTTTTAGGTGCTGTACATGTATGAATTCATGATAATCCTGTGAGGTTCTCCTATGACTTATACAGGAGAAAAGTGAAACTCAGATAGTCCAAGTAATTTTCTCTAAGTCACTCAGTGACAGAGCCAGGATTTGTTCCCCAGCTCTCTGGCTCTGGAATCCACACACCTGGTGACTATTCTGCCTTTTGAGAGACTGTTATGGGTTGAATTGTGTCCCCCCTAAAACAAGATGATGAAGTCCTAACCCCCCAGTACTTTAGAATGTGACCTTATTTGGAAATAGGTCATGATTAGCTGAATTAAGATGAGGTCATACTAGAGTAGGGTGGGCCGTCAATCCAACATGACTGGTGTCCTTATAAGAAGAGAAAACGTGGACACATGAGGGAAGAACACCACGTGAAGACAGAGGCAGAGCTGGAGTCGGGTAGCTGCCAGCCAAGGAACACCAAGGATGACCCGCAAGCCAGCAGGAGCTAGGAAGAAAGGATCCTCCTCCCCTCCAGGTTTCAGAGGAAGTGTGGCCCTGCTGATTCCAGATTTCTGGCTTCCAGAACAGAGAGACAGTAAATTTCTGTTGTTTTAAGACACCCAGTTCATGATACTTTGTTATGGCTGCCCTAGGAATCTAATACAGGTACTTAGAGTAGATACTAAACATTGAGGAGAAAACAAGCCTGGTATAATTACTAACTTTTAGCTCAAAATAATGATTTATTCAACAGTACATTATAATCGGCAAGTGTTTCAAAATGACACCTGGACAAGGAATTCACACAACCCTCAGGGATACCTTAAGCGGCAGTGTTGAAGCTCTCAGGTTTGAGTCATACTGGCTTGGGTTGTAATTCTAGGTCAGTCAATTTATCTAGCAGCTGTGTGGCCTTGGACAAGTGTATTGACTTCTCCATGCTTCAGTTTCCTCATTTGTGAAGTGGGGACAATAGGATCCTCTCCTTAGAGGATTGTAAGCAATAACACATCAACCACTTAGCACAGGGCTTGGCCCATAGCAAGCACTGAATAAATGTTGGGTACTATTGCTGTTACAGCTTTGAAATCCAATCACTGTGGACTCAGAAAACCTGAGCCCAGTGTTTGGCTCTACTCTTGGATACCCGTGCACCTGAGTCTAGTTTCCTCAGCTATAAATGGGATCGAGCTACAGGGTTGCTGGAAAAGTGGAGCATCAGATAGAACAATATGGGGGTTCTTCAAACAGTTCATGAAAAAGTAGAATTAAAAAATAATACAAATCCTTCCATGACCTTTTTAAAGTACTCTCATATGTATATAAATATCCTTTATGGGCCGGCCCGGTGGTGCACTAGGTAGAGTGCGGCGCTTCTGAGTCTAGTTTCCTCAGCTATAAATGGGATCGAGCTACAGGGTTGCTGGAAAAGTGGAGCGTCAGATAGAACAATATGGGGGTTCTTCAAAAAGTTCATGAAAAAGTAGAATTAAAAGATAATACAAATCCTTCCATGACCTTTTTAAAGTACTCTCATATGTATATAAATATCCTTTATGGGCCGGCCCGGTGGTGCACTAGGTAGAGTGTGGCGCTCAAATATAGAATTTAAAGATAATACAAATCCTTCCATGACCTTTTTAAAGTACTCTCATATGTATATAAATATCCTTTATGGGCCGGCCCGGTGGTGCACTAGGTAGAGTGTGGCGCTCCTGCCGAGGGTTCGGATCCCATATAGAGACCGGTCCGCTCACTGGTTAAGTGCGGTGCGGACGCGACACCGAGGGTTGCGATCCCATTACTGGTCATGAAAAAAGACAAAAAGGAAAAAAAATACATATATATCCTTTATGATTAATAACACTCTGTAAATACAATACATGATGACAATACTAGTTTATTATCCTTCACGGAATTAAAGGTAACTAATCAGGCTGGAGTGAGGGAACATCTCCCTCTGAGATCCTGCAGGCCAGAACTTCGCAAACTTTAATGAGTATGTGAATCACCTTGGGAGCTTGTTAAAATGCAGGTTCTGATTCAACAGGTCTGAGATGGGGCCTCACATTCTACATTTCTAAGAAGCTCCCAGATGATGCCCACACTGTGGCTCCAAAATTTACAGAAAATCCCATGAGATTTGCTATTAAGATAGGGTCATCTCTTAGCCATTAGGGCCGTGTCCCCTCTGGGATTTAATGAGATGACATATCCTTGTTCTGGGAACAAAAATAGGAGATTTTTGAAATAAATATAAATTTTGTATCTGAGTTTGGAGATAAACACCATGAGAAAGAGCTCTGGGGAAATCCCTCTGGGGTGCTTAATGCTTCCCAAAAGATTCCCCTTGGTCTGAAGTGTTTCAACCACTCCCAAAGGACCCTTTCCCATAAGACAACCAGTACCAGGGCCTAAGAGTAAATTCTGGATAAAGAAAAATGACGGAGACTTATTGCCACCTACTGGATTAGGAAAGAAAAGCAAAGGTATAGTAAACTATTTCATTGAGGCCTGCTCTTAAATCTGAGAAGGGCCAGAGAGGTGGGGTAGATTACAGAACTTGGAGATTGTACATTCAACCCCCTGCTCATGGAGCTTAGCTCTGCAGCATAAACCATGTAGGCCTGATGTCATCTCTCCCCTCTGTCTTTTTGCCAGTTTCTGGAAGAAGAAAAGCAGTTAAAAGTCAGTGAGGGCTTCAGTGAGGGTCATTATTTGTATTATCTCGTTTAATCCTCACTACTAACCTAGAGTTAAAGACTATTATTATCACCACTATTTCAGAGGAGGAAACTGAGGCTTAGAGAGTTTAAGGAATATGTTTAAGGTCACCCAGGTAGTAGGTGGGAGCCTGGTCTATCTGCCTGCAAAGCCTAAACCATAACCATTTACTAAGGGCAGGCACAGAGTCAATCTGGTTATGTGGGAAAGGCACAGTCATAAAATGGGGAGTCAGGCTCCCCCTGAAACTCTCTTGCTTGTTCCCCCATTATCACTGGAATATAGCCTCAACCTTAGTTTCTGGAGAGACTCCAAAGTCTAGGCTTCTTTGTGCCGACCAGCAAGCTAAAGAATCACCCATTCTTCCCCAATCCTAGAATATCTATTCCACTGTCTTAGTTTCCTAGGGCTGCCATGACAAAGTACCGCAAACTGTGTGGTTTAAACAACGGAAATGTATCATCTCCCAGTTCTGGAGGCCAGAAGCCATACTCTCTTTGAAGGCTGTAGGGAAAAATCCTGCCCTGCCTTGTCTTAGCTTCTGGGGTTTGCCACAATCCTTAGCATTCCTTGTCTTGTAGATATGTCACTCCAATGTCCGCCTCCAGCTTCACACGGCTGTCTTCCCTGTGTCTGTGTGTCCTTTTTCCTCTTCTTATAAGGACACCAGTCATGTTGGATTAAGGGCCCACCCTACTCTAGCATAATCCCAACTGAACCAGTTACATCTGTAACAACTCTATTTCCAAATAAGATCACGTTCTGAGTTTCTAGAAAGAACGTGAATTGGTGGAGGACACTATTCAACCCAGAACATCACCCTAGTGATTTAGAGAGTGACCTCAGAAGTCTAACTGCCTGGGTTCAAATCCTGGCCCCAGCCCTAATTAGCTGTATGACTTGAGGCAAGTTACATAACCTTGTTAAACCTCAGCTTCCTCACCCATAAAATGGGTATGATAATAATTATTTCCATCTTATAAGGTTATTACAAAGATTAAAAGGGGGTAATACATATAAATTAACTCTCAGAGCCTGAGACTGTGGTTAATCACCAGAGCCTGGCTGCCCAGGGTTCTAATCTTGGCTTTGCTGCTTCCTAGCTGTATAGTCTCAGGTAAGTTACTCAACCCACTAGATCACAGTGCTCTCATTTATGAATTGAGAAATAATAATGATGATAATTGCACCCACCCATGGGGAGTGGGGTAGTTGTGAAAATTTTGAGTTAGAGCAGTGTTGGCAAATAATAAATGCTCAATAAATGTTACCTAACCATCTACCTCAGAGCCCTGTGAAAGATTAAATGATGTGATTCATTTAGACCCTGAGTCTCAGCACTTGTTCAATAAATGTTTATTATTATTACTATTAATTTATACTAGGCTCATAGGAAGGAGAGAAAGAGAGAAATAGCTAGAGTCTTAAGCCAGAGGGACTCCATAGGCAAGAAAATGCAAAGGGATACAAAGTAGGGAGTACAAAGGTAACTGAGTTACCCCTGGTGGCCTGAGTCTCCAGACTGTTAAGTCCCCAGGGCCACATCTCCATACCCTGCCCTCCCACACAAGCTCACAGTCCCCTGCCATCTTCCTGCTTCCTGGTCTGTCCCGTGGTCTCTCTCCCTCAGGGTCCACTGTGCAGTGAGTGCTACAGCCTCTCCAGCTCCTCCCTTCCTTGGGCTCCTTGCCATCAAGCCCACAGTTTCCTCCCTACTTTAAGGATTTGATTCCTAATCACCACAGGAAAAATAAAATACAAGAAACTGGAGAGGTGGCAAGTGTTCCTTAACTTGGTACTTTATCCCAGGCACAGTCCCTAGTCTGTTGTTTCAGACTCTGTCTTTTAGGTGATGCCTACAAGTTTGATGTTCTCCTCTTCTCTTTCTTTCCTGAAAATGGTGCTCACGAAACCTCTGGCTATTTCAGACCATAAGCCTTCTTACGTGCGCAGGCCTGCTCCTGTAGCCTAGGAAGACTCACGCGAATAATTTGCATTCATTCATTCAAAACATATTTATCCAGCACTTGCTAAGGGCAGATGTTATGCTAGGCTCTGGGGATACAACAGTGAACATTACGCCGTCTAGAGCTTTGCTATCCAAGAAGGTAACCACTAGCTACAAATGGCTCTTTAAAGTTAAAGGATTTAAAATTAAACGAAAGTTAAATTTAGTTCCTCAGATTCACTAACCACATTTCAGGTACTCAAAAGCCACATGTGACTCTTGGCTACCGTATTAAACAGTGTGGATCTAGAACATTTCCATCATTGAAGAAAGTTCTACTGGGGGGGGGCACTGGTCTAGAGCAGAAGAGAGTTACTGAGCAAATCTACAAACAAGTTGACTAAGTAACTGTTTCTTCTCTCACTACCTCCAGAAAGAGTGTTGTCAATTTTAACTGCTTCTACCCACTTTGGAAAAGTCTCCCCAACACTCCTTCCAAGCTGCCTTATACCATGAAGCTGGGACAGGAAGGGGAAAGGAACCACCATTACTCAAATGCCACTTCCCTACCTGACTCTGGACTCACAACAACACTACAGGGTTGGGGACTGTGACTCTCTGTATTTTTACAGCCAAGGGTGCAGAAGCTGGGAGAAGTTACACTGGAGAGAAGTTTAGCAGAAGTCACACTGAGCCAGTAAAGGGTGGAGCCAGGATTTGGGCCTGGATTTGACTCAAAGCCCAGGCTACCTCCCAGCAGGGTAAGCTCACCGAGAAGAGCTCTCTTCCATGAAGCAGAAAGTGCTGACATAGAGGATCTTAGAATGGTTTCCAAAACCCAAGGCTGCACTGGACCTGAGTGGTCCAATATTGTCACTTTTTGTCATGCATCAGATGGCAAACCAGAAAGAGAAAGTAGTAAATTTGGGATTCACAGCCTGGATTCTAGTCTGGATCAAACTACTTATTAGCTGTAATTTGGCAGTTATTTGGCCTCAATCTTCTCAGTTTTAATATGGGGGAGAAAAGTAGTGTGTACTTACCTCATAGAGCCTACAAGTTTTAAATGAAGCAGGCTTTACAAATTGCTTAGCACAATGTTTGGTGCACAGTAAGCACTCAGTCATCATCATTACATAATGATTGGGGAGACAGTTGAATGTAGAGGTCAGAGCTGTAAAGTCAGATAACCTGGCTGAAATCCTGGCTTGACTCTGCTACTGGGAGGTTTGTTACCTTGGGCAAGTTCCTTATTCTCATTTGTAAGTTAAAGAAACCATACCTACCTTAAAGAGTGGTAGTAAGGAATAAATGAGATAATTTATGTAAAGTGCTTAGCATGGTAATTTAGTAGGCGCAAAGTAACCTTTTAATAACTATTAGCTATTACTACTTTTATTATAGCACAGAGGGAAGGGAAGGAGGCAACCAAGCTGCTCTTGACAAGCAGGAGCCTCAGGAATAGAAGGTGAGCGCCATCTAGTGGCTCCCAAGTACAGTAAAGGGCACAGCCACAAGAACCACACTTCATTTTTCTTTTTATTTTTAATTTTTTTTGGACCGGTAAGGGGATCGCAACCCTCCGCACAATGTGGTCTGCACCACGCTCAGACAGTGAGTGCACCGGCCATCCCTATATAGGATCCGAACACGCAGCCTTGGCGCTACCAGCGCCGCACTCTCCTGAGTGAACCATGGGGCCGGCCACAGACTTCATTTTTAATGTCACATTCCCAAATAAGATTTTGGACAAAGTTGTGTCCAGTCTCTAGAGGCTGATATAGGAGTAATGGAGAGGAGGGGAAAGGCAAAACAGAGGTAGCTTTCTAAAGGCTTCTCTGCCTTTCCTAATGAATGCCAAAAGTTGATAAACTGCAGCAGTCAGGAAATGTCTTGAAGCCCTTGAAGTGTCTGGGACAAAGTTAACAGAGTGCAGAGAAGTTAAGCTTCATTTGAGCTACCTTTTGTTTTCCCACCATAACATGGTCATCTTTCCCAGTGTACGACTTTCTCATTCCTGAAAAGCACCACGGTTCCCTGGAAAGAACACAACAGACCTGAGTTTGCCCTCCACTACCTCTGAACTTCAGGAAAGTCATTAAACCTCACAAACCTCAAGTTCCTCATCTATGAAATGGGTCTACACTGCTTCCTGGGGAATTGCCCTGCAACACTTAAATGTTAATTTTTTCTTGCATTCCCTTAAAATCTCTGCCTCTTTCTTTCTCTCCCCACCTGTAAAATGAAGGTATGGAACAATAACACTTGTCTCCTATCAGCTTCGTTGATCAAGAGTAAAGATAACTGGGACAAAAGAAGAAAAGCTAACATCTCAACCTCACTTTCCTCCCCTTTACATTGAGATTGATTACTGCTGTGCTATGCATTCTCAAGTTTTGACACACATAAGCGAGATGCAAAGGTGAGCACACGTCAGGAAATGATACAAATATTCTACAAAAATCTAAAGAGTTAGAAAACTTTACTGGATTAACTGTGAGTTAATACTTATAGTAGCCACAATTTATTGACTACTCTGTATGTGCCAGGCACTATGATAATTACATGGATTATATCATTCAATTGTCACAAAAATCATAAAGGTAAATACTATTATTATCACCATTTTACAAATGAGGAAATTTGGGCTTTGAGAATTGAAGTCACGTTGTTATTAAATGGATGGGAGGCAGGACTTGCTTCTAGGCAGCCTGACACAGGAATTGGCACACTTATCTGAAAGAAAGTGAGCAGAGATGCTAGGTACTGTTCAAGCTTTATTAAAGGAAAAGAATCTGCCTGGCTGCGCTGAAAGTGGCAGGGAACAGCTGGGGCTGCCTTCAAAATGGAAGACAGCACCAGGTGTGGTGGTGGTAGAGCTTATATAGGGCACCAAGGGTTGGCTGATACCATCAAGGAGGGGCATTATACTAATATGGAAACTATGCGACCAGGATGGAGAACTGCGCCCTTGCCGAAGCAGAAGGGTTTCTGTTTAAATCAGGAAGCTTCTCATAAAGGAAAGGGGGAAGGGGTTTGGTGCTGGAGAGGCCGGCGGCTATTTTATGCTTATTGTGTGCACAATGGTGCCAGTCACGTCCAAAATCCATCATTATCTACCAGGTATCCTGCCAGCTAGAAATAAGAAGTTGGTGGGGCTCTCTATTTCCCCGATGATTAACCCTTCATTGTGCAATAATTCTGAGTTTTAAAGACCATTACTTAGAGTTCTAGGAATCCCAGAAGAAATTCCAGGAAATCTGAGGCTTCTGGGCAACTTGTGAATTGGTGGGTCAGAAGCCAACATTTTATGGGGACAGTTGAGTTTTTCTAATGATGTAACAAGACCATCAGGCTAAGAGATTTCCATTACCCTACCTTTAACTCCCTCTTACAGTTTTAAGTCACCCTGGTCAGACTTCATGTAGCCTTGGGGTCCTGGGGCAGGAGGGAGTCTCCACTGCTCATTTGGAACTCAGGAACTGGCACCTTCCGCTCCCAGTGTAAGGAACACCTTAACAACCATTTCTTTTTGGCACTCCTAGAATCTTTTGACATGGAAACTAAAAACACATGCTGCTGACTTTCCAATTTTCCTAGGGCCTGAGAAATGAGGGCATTCCACACCAGGGAGTCATCAAGAATGAAGTCATAGCAGTGGAATGTTCTGAGAATGAGGACACCTTGAATAATGAGAAGAATATGGCAGGTTATTTTAGTTATGTACTGTGGCAAAACAAACTTTCCCAAAACTTCATGGTCTAAGACAGGTAAACTACAGTCCCCAGGCCAAATTCAACTTGCCACCTCTTTCTCTGGCTGCTTTCATGCTATAATGAGAGTTGAGTAGATGCAACAGAAACTACATCATCTGCAAAGCCTAAAATATTTACTATCTGACCCCTTACAGAAAAAGCTTGCTGTCTACCAGAACAATTCATTGTATCTCACAATACTATAGTTTGACTGAGCTCTTCTGCTGCTGGTTTCTCCTGGGCTCATTCAGGCAACCACATTCATCTGTAGGATGAGCTGGGGGATGTGCTTGGCTGTGACAGCTGAGACAAGTAAGCCTCTCTCTTCCTGTGGTCTTTCATCCTGAAGAAGGCTAAATTGGATTTCCCCATGTGATGGTGGCAGTTTCACAAAAGGACAAGCTCCAGCGCACAAGTTTTTATCAAGCCTCTACCTGCATCATGCTTGTTGGTGTTCCATCAGCCAAAGCAAGTCACACAAGCAAGCCCAGGGTGGATGTGGAAGTTGTGAGCACTGGGAAGTGTGATGCATTGGGAGCCACCAAGATAGTCATGTTCACTGGCATTCAGTACATTGTTGCTCAAAAAAAAGTGAAATAGGCCTGGTTGGAGAATAGGGTATATTGGTTCACTCATTCAAAAAATATTTAATGAGCCCCTACCATGTGCCAAGCCAGATTGATTGATTGCATTTGCTAAACAATTTGTCTGAAAGTCAGCTGGTGATATAGTCTTTACAAAAGCTAAAATTGTGTTGATTCTCTTGCAGTGGAGGCATATTGAGCTTTTACATTATGTTTTACATAGTATGTAAACATTTTAATGTATTCCTAGGATATTCAGTTCAATGCAGACAAAATGCCCCCCAAAAAGAAGCCCAAAATAATTGTACCTTTATTGTGTCCAGCTTGTGAAACAAAACCACACTTGTATAAATGAAGTGGAAGTTTCTCCAACTGCTACCATGAGGTGTAGTCTGGGTGATGCTGATTTGAGTCTTATGGTGGTATGACCTCCAGTTGGAAGGGTCCTGTATTAGAGAGCCAGAGTTCTAGATTCTCACTCATTCTGGCTGTACTGGTACTTTGTGTCAACGTAATGAGGTCAGGATCATTTTTTTTCACCAGATATTAACACTGTTTGCCAATATCCTGTTTCCTTTCATCTGGGATACAAGGAAGTCATGTACTCCCCTGCCCCTTGAACTTAGGTGTAGCCATGTAACTTGCTCTGGCTAATGAAATATAAGAGGAAGTGGCCTTTCACTTCCAGGTCAAAGTATTAAATTGCCAGTGCTCAATTCTCCATCTCACTCTAACCCTGATGTGGTGATTTTGACAGCACGTGTAGATAAAGAGTGCAACACTGAGCCATCATATGCAGGATGGCTGCCCTGAAAAGTCACAAAAGACTTTGTACAGGCAAGGAATAAACCTGTTTTGTTTTAGGCCTCCATGATTTAGGAGATGTTTGTTACTGCAACATACAAAACCCAGCCTAACAGAACCAGATTTCTTAGTAGCAGCACAGCATCTCTGATATGCTCTTGGTACAGGGAACAAGCTTTTAGGACATGCTCAAGCAACAAAAAACAAGCTAAACATCTATGTGTGAGATGAGGAAAGAAACTATCCAGAGAAGGAGAAATAGGAAAGAAAGGAAAGGGGAAACCAACAAGATGATCGATGTCTGTGTCCTAATATATCCCCCACTTTGGGACTCTTCAAGTCTTCAGTCAAGTGGACTTTAAACATTTATGAATGTTTAGTAGAACTGAATTGTTTTTACTATTTATGAATATGCTTTTGTTTTCTGTTCATTTGTTTCCTTGTGTGTGCATGTGTGTGTGTGTGTGTTTTCATTTTGTTTGTTTTGGCAGAAGCCAGTGAGGGGGCTGAGCTTCAAGACACAGGTTGACACAGGGAGAAACAGACACAGTCCATGCCACCATGCACAGGGGCTGGAGGCAGAGTGGACCATAAAGTAAAAATGAGCAAGGCAGGAGACAGAGCAAGAAGGCCAGCTAGAGTTGTCTGGTGTTCACGACCCACCCCCTGCCCAAAGAAGAGACCAAATCAACAAACAAACAACTGTATTTGACCAGAATGACTAAAAAAGTACACTGCAGAGCACCAGGGAGTCACAAAATCCTTGTGAAGTATGGAAGAGGAGGATAGCACCACAGAGAAAAAGCAAGGCATCCTGCCTCTGCCTCACTGCAGGCACCGGCTCAGAGTCAGGTCGACAGAAGAAAAGCTGGAAAAAAACCAGTTGTTTTCACTACCACCAAAAAAGCCAGCAATCCCTGCAAGAAGAGTCCCCAAGTCCTTTCATGCCCCAAACCCAGTTTGAGAGTAGCCAGGAGTTTATGCAGCTTCACAGACCCATAGTAGAAGCCCAGGGACAGCAAAATGCTCCCAACCTAAGTGGCTATGGTGAAACTGACTCCTTCCATCCTGAGGCCTCACCTACATTCCACCATGTTCACATGGGCACCTGTAGGACCATGATCCCAGCTACCTGGAACCTAGGCCAGCCAGAGAGACAAGGACCCCAGGGCCTGAACTCATGCAGTACCCCTCCTCCTTCTCCAGGCAAGCAGACAGACCTGCTCAGTGGGGAAGCCAACAATAAATGGTGGTCCACCACATTCATGTGCACCCACCACGCACAACCTATGGGCCCCTCCATGGCAGGCCTCTACAGAGCTGCCAGGCTTGGCTGTACCTTAGCAGGCATGCTCCAGGCTCAACAGCTGATCCAGCATAGCTCCACAGAGCTGCTGGGCCTACAAATTTGCTATGCTTTGCTCTTTTAAAACTTTATGGAGCACAATATGGTAACTTAATTAATAGCAAAAATTGACACTGGCAAGTTTCACCAGAATTGCAACCAATTACTTTTTCCTTAATATCTTTTCAAATTGCAAGCTGACGAAACTCAACAGGAGCCATGTCCTTCCACAGGTCATATTTAATCTGTTTCTGCCTTCCTCATTAGCTTCCACTGCCAAGGTTCCACAACTCTGTCACCAACTATAGGCCTCTCCCTTCTTCCAACAGCAGTACAGTTTCCCTGCAAAGGAGCTAATTGATAACACAAGTCAGGCTGTTTGGCAAAATTTTGTATTGTTGATAGTTTTTTTAAGTTTTTTCCCCCATGAGCCAAAAATTTTCTGACTTTATTCTTTTTTCTTCCTCATAGTGGTTCTGATGTAGAATGCATAGACACAGCAACAAGCCCCAATGCCAGGCTGAATTACCACCTAAGTAAATGCATGAAGATACAAACAGAAACCAAAGCAACTAGAAGTAGCCATATTCTTATTAGATAAAATAGATTTTAAATCAAAAACTGTAAAAAGAGATAAATAAGGTCATTAAATAATGACAAAGGGATCAATTCAACAAGAGTATATAACAATTGTTAATATAGATGCACCCAACACTTGAGCACCCAGATATATAAAACAAACACTACTAGATTGAATAGAAGAGATTGACTACAATTCAATAATACTAGGGGACTTCAATACCTCACTTTCAACAATGGACAGATCATCTAGACAGAAAATTCATCTAGAAAACCATCTAGACAGAAAAACAAAGAAACATTTGATTTAAGGTGCACCATAGACCAAAAGGACCTTACAGATATTTACGGAACATTCCATCCAACAGCTGCAGAATACATATTTTTGTCAGCTGCACATGGAACATTCTCTAGGATAGATTATGTATCAGGCGACAAATCAAGTCTACAGAAATTTAAAAAGGTAGAGATCATATCAAGTATCTTTCTTGACCACAATAGTAAAAAACTAGAAATCAACAACAAGAAAAATTTTTGAAACTATACAAGTACACAGAAATTCAACAATGTGCTCCTAAACAACCAAAGTTTTAATGAAGAAATTAAAAGAGAAATTTAAAATTCCATGAGACAAGTGAGAATGGCAACACATCATACCAAAACCTATGGGACATGGCAAAAGCAGTTCTAAAAGGAAAGTTTTTATCAATAAATGCCTACATCAAAAAATAAGAATGTTTTCTAAGAAACAACCTAACACTACACTCGAAAAATAACAATAAACTAACCCAGAATTGAATGAAGAAAAGAAATAATAAAGCTCAGAGTAGAAATAAATGAAATAGAAACTAAAAAAAAAAAAAAAATGATTGAAAAGATCCACAAAACAAAGAGTTGGTTTTACAAAAAGATAAAGAAAATTGAAAAACCTAAAGCCAGACCAACCAAGAAAAAAAGAAAGAATATTCAAATAAATAAAATCAGAAATGAAAAAGGAGACATTACAACTGATGCCACAGAAATAAAATCATGAGTCTGTTATGAACAACTATATGCCAACAAATATGATAACATAGAAGAAATTGATAAATTCCTAGACAAATACAATCTATCAAGATTAAATTCTGAAGAAATAGAAAATCTAAGCAGACCAATAGCAAGTGACAAAATTGAATCAGCAATACAAGATCTTCTGTTAAAGAAAAGCACAGGACATGATGTCTTCACTGATTAATTCTACCAAACATTTAAAGAAAAACTAATACTAATTCTCTTCAGATTATTCCAGAAAATAGAAAAGGAGGCAATACTTCCCAACACCTTTTATAAGGCCATAATTACTCCTACTCTGAAACCAGACAAGGACACACACACAAAAAAAATTATAAGCCAATGATGAATATAGATGCAAAAATTCTCAACAAGATACTAGCAAACCAAATCCAAGAGCACATTGATAAGATCACTCACTATGACCAGGTGGGATTTATCCAGGGGTACATGGATGGTTTAACATATGCAAATCAACAAACCTGATACACCACATTAACAGAAATGACAAAAATCATGTGATCATTTCAACTGATGGAGAAAAACATTTGACAAAATTCGACACTCCTTCATGAAGAAAACTCTTTACAAACTAGGTATTGAAGGTAAGTCCCTCAATAAAATAAACTCAAAATATGACACACCCACAGCTAACATCATATTGAATGGGAAGAAAGCTGAAAGCTTTCCCTCTTATGTTACATTTCTTGCTGTGTAACGGAAATGCAAAAAAGATTACTCAAAGTAACATGAATGCAATGAGAAGCCTGAAGGGATTGTACCTCAGCAACTCCTCTGCTAGAAGGAGAAACTGGGTACAGCCCCAATACAAAGTTAGCTTCTGTTTTTATTGTAAAGACAAGGAAGTTTCACAAGAAAAATCAGTTGATTCAATCATTTTAAAAGGACACAAACATGCGGGCAATGTGACAAAATTTATCTATGGCTAAGTATAGCTTAAACAGTAGAAATTAGTAACATCATTTAAATTAAAAACGTGACATTCTAAAGTGCAATTTGTGAAAAGCTAAGTTGATCAAACTGTGATCATTATCTAATCTAATGATTAAGCAAAGTTAAATGATTTAAGCAAAAGTTAAATACTTATGATTAAATCTAAGTATAATTGTCTCTAAAGTTTCCACCAACAAATGGCTTGCCCTTAGCAAATATTTTTTCACATTTTTCCCTACAGTAATTCTTTCAACATCTTTTAACAACAATCAGTATGTTAAATAATCAAAGTACATAATCCCATCCCTAAACAGTGACTAAAATTGATTAGATGGGCTTTTGCCCACTAGCTGCAGGCCACTGCCTCCTAGCTAAGGACTTCTGTCCCATACATGCATTACCTAAAAACCCTATACTAAAAATCAACTGAGAAATGACATACACTTGATTAGAATTGATTAGATAGGCTTTTGCCCACTGGCTGTAGGCCATTGCCACTTAGCTTTTGTCCTATATGTTTTTTAGCTAAAAAGTCCTGTCTAAAAATCAAATGAGAATCAAGATTTCTAACCCCCTACATTCTTAGATCAGAAATAAGACAAGGATTGGGCC